>NW_019242589.1:0-1639 GCF_002742605.1 Olea europaea var. sylvestris | reverse complement strand
TTTCTCGACTGTGTCGGAATTGGCTGAAATTTGGCAATTTGATCGGAAATAAAAATCTCGCCGGCGGTAATTTCGTTATTTTTTTCGACTGTGTCTGAATGGGCTCATATTTGACAGATTTATCGGGAACAAAAATCGCTCTGGGTGTAATTTCTTCATTTTTCGTGACTATGTATAAATTGGCTAAAATTTTACTCGTTGATCGGAAACAAAAATCGCGGCGGGGGCAATTTCCTCATTTTCCTCGACTGTGTCAGAATTGGCTGAAATTTGGCATTTTGATCTGAAATAAAAATCGCGCCGAGGGCAATTTCGTCATTTTTCTCAACTGCGTCGGAATGGGCTCAAATTTGACAGGTTGATCGGAAACAAAAATCCTGCCCAGGGCAATTTCGTCATTTTTCGCGACTGTGTCGGAATTGGCTGAAATATGGCAGTTTGATCTGAAATAAAAATCGCGCCAGGGGCAATTTCGTTATCTTTCTCGACTGTGTCGGAATGAGCTCAAATTTGACAGGTTGATCGGAAACAAAAAATGCCCAGGTGGCAATATCGTCATTTTTCGCGACTGTGTCGGAATTGGCTGAAATATGGCAGTTTGATCTGAAATAAAAATCGCGCCAGGGGCAATTTCGTTATCTTTCTCGACTGTGTCGGAATGAGCTCAAATTTGACAGGTTGATCGGAGACAAAAATCGCGCCGGGGGCAATTTCCTCATTTTCCTCGACTGTGTCAGAATTGGCTAAAATTTGGCAGTTTGAACTGAAATAAAAATTGCGCCGGGGGCAATTTCGTCATTTTTCTAGACTGTGTCGGAATGGGCTCAAATTCGATAGGTTGTTCGGAAACAAAAATCGCACCGGCGGCAATTCCGTCATTTTTCTCGACTATGTCCGAATTGGCTGAAATTTGGAAGTTTGATCTGAAATAAAAATCGCGCCAGGGGCAATTTAGTCATTTTTCTCGACTGTGTCGGAATGAGCTCAAATTTGACAGGTTGATCGGAAACAAAAATCGCGACGGAGCAACTTTGGTATTTTTCTCGACTGTGTCGGAATTTGCCGAAATTTGGCAGTTTGATCGGAAATAAAAATCGCGCCGGGGGCAATTCCGTCATTTTTCTCGACTGTGTCGGAATTGGCTTAAATTTGGCAGTTTGATCTGAAATAAAAATCGCGCCGGGGGCGATTTCGTCATTTTTCTCGACTGTGTCGGAATGGGCTCAAATTTGGCAGGTTGATCGGGAACAAAAATCGCGCCGGGTGTAATTTCGTCATTTTTCGCGACTGTGTCGGAATTGGCTAAAATTCGACTTGTTGATCGGAAACAAAAACCGCGCCGTGGGCAATTTCGTCATTTTTCTCGACTGTGTCGAAATTGGCTGAAATTTGGCAATTTGATCTGAAATAAAAATCGCGCCAGGGGCAATTTTGTTATCTTTCTCGACTGTGTCGAATGGGCTCAAATTTGACTGGTTGATCGGAAACAAAAATCGCGCCGGAGCAATTTCGTCATTTTTCGTGACTGTGTCGGAATTGGCTAAAATTTGACAGGTTTGATCGGAGACAGAAATTGCGCCGGGGCCAATTTCGTCATTTTTCTCGACTGTGTCAGAATTGGCTAAAATTTGGCAGTTTG
>NW_019242588.1:0-1639 GCF_002742605.1 Olea europaea var. sylvestris | reverse complement strand
GTCATTTTTCGCGAATGCGTCGGAATTGGCTCAAATTTGACAGGTTCATCGGGAACAAAAATAACGCCAGGGGCAATTTCGTCATTTTTCTCGACTCTGTCGGAATTAGCTAAAATTTGACTGGTTGATCGGGAACAAATGCCGCGCCGGGGGTAATTTCGTCATTTTTCGCGACTGTGTCGGAATTGGCTAAAATTTGACTGGTTGATCGGGAACAAAAGCCGCGCCGGGGCGATTTCGTCATTTTTCGCGACTGTGTCGGAATTGGCTAAAATTTGACAGGTTCATCCGGAACAAGAATCGCATCGGGGGCAATTTCGTCATTTTTCGCGACTGTGTCGGAATTGGCTAAAATTTGACTGGTTGATCGGGAACAAAAGCCGCGCCGGGGGCGATTTCGTCATTTTTTGTGACTGTGTCGAAATTGGCTAAAATTTGACAGGTTCATCGGGAACAAAAACCGCGCCGGGGGCAATTTCGTCATTTTTCGCTACTGTGTCGGAATTGGCCAAAATTTGACAAGCTGATCGGAAACAAAAATCGCGCTGGGTGCAATTTCGTCATTTTTCGCGATTGTGTCGGAATTGGCAACAATTTGACTAGTTGATCGGGAACAAAAACAGCGCCGGGGGCAATTTCGTCATTTTTCGCGACTGTGTCGGAATTGGCTAAAATTCGACTGGTTGATTGGGAACAAAAATCGCGCAGGGGCAATTTCGTCATTTTTCGCGACTGTGTCGGAATTGGCCACAATTTGACAGGTTGATCGGGAATAAAAATCGTGCCGGGGGCAATTTCGTCATTTTTTGCGACGGCGTCGGAATTTGTTAAAATTTGACAGGTTGATCGGGGACAAAAATCGCGTCGGGAGCAATTTCGTCATTCTTCTCGACTGTGTCGGAATTGGCCAAAATTTTACAGGTTGATCGGAAACAAAAGCCGCGCCGGGGGCGATTTCGTCATTTTTCGCGACTGTGTCGGAATTGGCCACAATTTGACAGGTTGATCGGGAATAAAAATCGTGCCGGGGGCAATTTCGTCATTTTTTGCGACGGCGTCGGAATTTGTTAAAATTTGACAGGTTGATCGGGGACAAAAATCGCGTCGGGAGCAATTTCGTCATTCTTCTCGACTGTGTCGGAATTGGCCAAAATTTTACAGGTTGATCGGAAACAAAAGCCGCGCCGGGGGCGATTTCGTCATTTTTCGCGACTGTGTCGGAATTGGCTAAAATTTGACAGGTTCATCGGGAACAAAAAGCGCGCCGGGGGCAATTTCGTCATTTTTCGCTACTGTGTCGGAGTTGGCCAAAATTTGACAGGCTGATCGGAAACAAAAGCCGCGCTGGGGGCAATTTCGTCATTTTTCGCGATTTTGTCGGAATTGGCAACAATTTGACTAGTTGATCGGGAACAAAAACGGCGTCGGGGGCAATTTCGTCATTTTTCGCGACTGTGTCAGAATTGGCCTAAATTTGATAGAATGATCGGAAACAAAAATCGCGCTGGGGCAATTTCGTCATTTTTCGCGACTGTGTCGGAATTGGCAAAAATATTACTGGTTGATCGGGAACAAAAACCGCGCCGGGGGCAATTTCGTCATTTTTCGCGACTGTGTTGGAATTGGCTACAATTTGACT
>NW_019242587.1:691-1639 GCF_002742605.1 Olea europaea var. sylvestris | reverse complement strand
ATTTGACAGATTAATCTTAAACAAAAATCGCGCCGGGGGCAGTTTGGTCATTTTTGCGACGGTGTCAGAATCGGCTTAAATTCCACTGATTGGTCGGAAACAAAAATCGCGCCGGGGGAAATTCCTCATTTTTCGCAAAGGTTTCGGAATGGGCTAAAATTTGACTGATTGATGGGAAACAAAAACCGCGACGGGGAAACTTCGTCTTTTTTCGCGACGGTGTTGGAATGGGCAAAAATTTGACAGATTGATCGGAAACAAAAATCGCGCCGGGGGCAATTTCGTCATTTTTGGCGACGGTGTCGGAATCGGCTAAAATTTGATTGATTGCTCAGAAACAAAAATCGCGCCGGGGGTAATTTCGTCATTTTTCGCGACGGTGTCGGAATGGGCTCAAATTTGACTGATTGATCGGAAACAAAAATCGCGCCGGGGGCAATTTAGTCATTTTTCACGACGGTGTTGGAATGGGGAAAAATTTGACAGATTGGTCGGAAACAAAAATCGCGCCGGGGGCAATTTCGTCATTTTTCGTGACGGTATCGGAATGGGCTCAAATTTGACTGATTAATGGGAAACAAAAATCGAGCCGGGGGCAATTTCGTCATTTTTCGCGACGGCGTCGGAATGGGCAAAAATTTGACAGATTGATCGGAAACAAAAATCGCGCCAGGGGCAATTTCGTCATTTTTCGCGACGGTGTCGGAATGGGCTAAAATTTGATAGGTTGATCGGAAACAATAATCGCCCAGGGAGGAATTTCGTCATTTTTTGCGACGGCGTCAGAATGGGCTGAAATTTGACTGATTGATCGGAAACAAAAATCGCGCCGGGGGCAATTTCGTCATTTTTCGTGACGGTGTTGGAATGGGCTAAAATTTGACAGGTTGATCGGAAACAAAAATCGCGCAAGGGGCAATTTCGTCATTTTTCGCGACGGTGTCAGAA
>NW_019242587.1:0-483 GCF_002742605.1 Olea europaea var. sylvestris | reverse complement strand
CAGGTTGATCGGAAACAAAAATCACGCAGGGGCAATTTCGTTATTTTTCGCGACGGTGTCGGAATGGGCCAAAATTTGACTGATTGATGGGTAACAGAAATCGCGCCGTGGGCAATTTCGTCATTTTTCACGGCGGTGTGGGAATGTGCAAAAATATGACAGATTGATCGGAAACAAAAATCGCACCGGGGGCAATTTCGTCATTTTTCGCGACGGGGTCGGAATGGGCTCAAATTTGACTGATTGGTCGGAAACAAAAATCGCGCCGTGGGCAATTTCGTCATTTTTCGCGACGGTATCGGAATGGGCTCAAATTTGACTGATTAATGGGAAACAAAAATCAAGCCGGGGGCAATTTCTTCATTTTTCGCGACGGCGTCGGAATGTGCAAAAATTTGATAGATTGATCGGAAACAAAAATCGAGCCGGGGGCAATTTCGTCATTTTTCGCGACTGTGTCGGAATGGGCAAAAATTTGACAGA
>NW_019242586.1:0-1639 GCF_002742605.1 Olea europaea var. sylvestris | reverse complement strand
TTCGCGACGGTGTCGAAATCGGCTAAAATTTGACCGATGGATGGGAATCAAAAATCGCGCAGGGGCAAATTCGTCATTTTTCTCGACGGTGTCGGAATCGGCTAAAAGTTGACTGATTGACAGGAAACAAAAATCGCGCCCGGCTCAATTTCGTCATTTTTTGCGACGGTGTCGAAATTGGCTCAAATTTGACAGATTGATGGACAACAAATATCGCGCCGGGGGTAATTTCGTCATTTTTCGTGACGGTGTCGAAATCGGCTAAAATTTGACTGATTGATGGGAAACAAAAATTGCTCAGGGGCAATTTCGTCATTTTTCGTGACGGTGTCGGAATCGGCTAAAATTTGAATGATTGATGGGAAACAAAAATCGCGCGGGGGCGATTTCGTCATTTTTCGCGACGGTGTTGGAATGAGCAAAAAAATTTGACAGATTGATCGGAAATAAAAATCGCGCCGGAGTCAATTTCGTCATTTTTTGCGACAGTGTCGAAATCGGCTAAAATTTGATTGATTGATGGGAAACAAAAATCGCGCAGGGGCAATTTCGTCATTTTTCGTGACGGTGTCTGAATCGGCTAAAATTTGACTGATTGATGGGAAACAAAAATCGCGCAGGGGCAATTTCGTCATTTTTCGTGACGGTGTCTGAATCGGCTAAAATTTGACTGATTGATGGGAAACAAAAATCGCGCAGGTGGCAATTTCGTCATTTTTCGCGACGGTGTCGAAATCGGCAAAAATTTGACTGATTGATGGGAAACTAAAATCGCGCAAGGGCAATTTCGTCATTTTTCATGACGGTGTCGGAATCGGCTAAAACTTGACTGAATCATGGGAAACAAAAATCGCGAAGGGCAATTTCGTCATTTTTCGGGAGGGTGTCGGAATCGGCTAAAATTTGACTGATTGATGGGAAACTAAAATCTCGCAGGGGCAATTTCGTCATTTTTCGCGACGGTGTCGAAATCGAATAAAATTTGACTGATTGATGGGAAACGAAAATCGCGTCGGGGGCGATTTCGTAATTTTTCGCGACGGTGTCGAAATCGGCTAAAATTTGACTGATTTATGGGAATCAAAAATCGCGCAGGGGCAATTTCGTCATTTTTCGTGACGGTGTCGAAATCGGTTAAAATTTGACTGAATGATGGGAAACAAAAATTGCGCCGTGGGCAATTTCGTCATTTTTCGCGACGGTGTCGAAATCGGTTAAAATTTGACTGAATGATGGGAAACAAAAATCGCGCCGGGGGTAATTTCGTCATTTTTCGCGACGGCGTCGAAATTGGCTCAAATTTGACAGATTGATGGACAACAAATATCGCGCCGGGGGTAATTTCGTCATTTTTCGCGACGGCGTCGAAATTGGCTCAAATTTGACAGATTGATGGACAACAAATATCGCGCCGGGGGTAATTTCGTCATTTTTCGCGACGGCGTCGAAATTGGCTCAAATTTGACAGATTGATGGACAACAAATATCGCGCCGGGGGTAATTTCGTCATTTTTCGTGACGGTGTCGAAATCGGCTAAAATTTGACTAATTGATGAGAAACAAAAATCGCGCAGGGGCAATTTCGTCATTTTTCGCGACGGTGTCGAAATTGGCTAAAATTTGACGGATTGATGGGAAA
>NW_019242585.1:0-1639 GCF_002742605.1 Olea europaea var. sylvestris | reverse complement strand
TGGGCCCAAAACGGGCACAGTATGTAAAAGTGACACTCAGTTCTTCAATCGTCGACAATCCAAGCATTCCAAATAAGCAACTGTGTGTTCTTCAACAAATGGTCGAGATTACTCATACGACATGATGTAAAGCATGGGTTCGATCCATGAGGATCGCTACATTTCCAAAAAGTACTTATGGGCCCAAAACGGACACCGTATGCAAAAGTCACACTCAGTTCTTCGATTGCGACAATCCAACCGTTCCAACTAAGCAAGTGCTTGTTCTTCCACAGATGGGCAAAATCCAGCATACATCATGATGAAACTGGGAGTTCAATTCAAAAGGGTCGCTACATTTCCAAAAAGTACTTATGGTCCCAAAACGGACACCGTATGCAAAAGTCACACTCAGATCTTCGATCGTCGACAATCCAACCGTTCCAAATGAGCAAGTGCTTGTTCTCCCACAAATGGCCAAAATCCATTATACATCATGATGAAACTGTGAGTTCAATTCAAAAGGGCTGCTACATTTTTGAAAAGTACTTATGGGCCCAAAATCGACATAGAATCCAAAAGTGACACTCAGTTCTTCGATCGTCGACAATCCAAGCATTCCAAATAAGCCGCTGCGTGTTCTTCGACAAATGGTCGAGATCACTCATACGACATGATGAAAAGCATGAGGATCGCTACATTTCCAAAAAGTACTTATGGGCCCAAAACGGACACCGTATACAAAAGTCACACTCAAATCTTCGATCGCCGACAATCCAACCGTTCCAAATAAGCAAGTGCTTGTAATTCCGAAAATGGTCAAAATCCATCATATGTCATGGCGAAGCTGTGAGTTCAATTCAAAAGGGTCGCTACATTTTTGAAAAGTACTTATGGGCCCAAAACGGACACCGTATGCAAAAGTCACACTCAGTTCTTCGATAGCGACAGTCCAATCGTTCCAAATAAGCAAGAGCTTCTTCTTCCACAAATGGCCAAAATCTGTCATACATCATGATGCAACTGTGAGTCAATTCAAAATGGTCGTTACATTTCTAAAAAGTACTTATGGGCCCGAAACGGACACCGTATGCAAAAGTGACACTCACTTCTTCGATAGCCGACAATCCACGCATTCCAGATAAGCAAGTGCTTGTTCATCCACAAACGATCGAAATCCCTCATACGATGTGAGCAAAAGGGTGGGTTAAATCCAAAAGGATCGCTACATTTTTGGAAAGTACTTATGGGCCCAAAACAGACACCGTATGTAAAAGTCACACTCAGTTCTTCGATCGCCTACAATCCAAGCATTCCAAATAAGCAAGTGCTTGTTCTTCCACAAAGGACCGAAATCCCTCATACATCACGTAAAAAAGGGTGGGTTCAATCCAAAAGGATCGCTACATTTCAAAAAAGTACTTGTGGGCCCAAAACGGACACCGTATGCAAAAGTCACACTCAGTTCTTCGATCGCCGACAATCCAACCGTTCCAAATAAGCAAGTGCTTGTTCTTCAACAAATGGCCAAAATTCGTCATACAACATTATGAAACTGTGAGTTCAATACAAAAGGTTCGCTACAATTTCTAAAAGTACTTATGGGCTAAAAACGGACACCGTATGCAAAAGTCACACTCAGTTCTTCGATAGCGACAAT
>NW_019242584.1:0-1639 GCF_002742605.1 Olea europaea var. sylvestris | reverse complement strand
TGTTCTGTAGTCCTTTCTATCGAATGTATTCCTGAATGTGTTTAAATTGTCTTTAGATATCTTGGATTACATGTTCTCGTTGCCGATTGTTTTCTCCTGGGTGTATCATTTTCTTTGTAAATGTATCATCCAGCAGAAAGAACACTCTGGCATAAACAAGAAAACTTGGATAATGCAGGCATTACGGACATAGATTCAAAACACAAGGATCCACTGATGTGCAGCCTGTATGCCCCTGATATATATAGGAATTTACACGCAACAGAGGTTTGTAAGGCTGTATACTTACTATATGTTCTTTCTATCTCTCGTAGTTCTAATGCCTAAATTTATCCACTCAGCACTCAGCACCCAGCACCTTGCTACATGATAATCTCAAAAGCATTGGAAGCTTTTGCTTTTTGTCAGTTCCATCCATGTCATGTTATCAAATTCACTTCAGTATGGATTATTTCCACACTGTGGATTCCTTTGCAAATTTAAATTTTATTATCACATTGAGATGAGTTCAAAACCTTAATCGTTTCTCTAGAACAATCGAATGAACTTATGTTTTCTACAGAAATGCCTTTCGTTTCATGTTTAACTCAGGTGAATTTTCTTCTCTCTTAGCTTGACAGGAGGCCTTCTGGCGATTATATGGAGAAGCTGCAGCGAGACATCAACCCGGGCATGCGGGGAATACTGATTGATTGGCTTGTGGAGGTTAGTGCGTACAGAGTCAGATTTGGACGCATGAGACTATACTGTACATTCCTTGTTGAAATACAAAGATACCTCAGAACTGTTTGGAATTCATGTTTCTCTTTTCTAGGACATTAAGTAAATAGTATTAATAGTCTTCATTACTTCAAAATGCAACTTTTTCCTCATGTTCTCAAGAAATCATCCTTTTTTTTGTTTTTTTTCCCTCACTTGTAAATATATAGAAAATCAAGTAGGCGTTGCACTCTCCAATTCTACCTTTTTGACCTCGTTTGAGCACTGCACTGTTGTCTTCAGTTTTTATTATAAAATCAAAATTTCAAACACGTGACATCCAAGAATCTTAATCTTTTAAGAAGAGCTGGATATCTTGGTTACCTAGTGTTGGAAAAAATGGTTTAATGGGTCAACTTTGAGCCCAAATTTCAGTGGGACCCACCTTTTAAATAATGCGGGACCTAGCATATTCACGTTCTACTCCGCGAGATGATTAACGTGATATATTTATTTATCGAAAACCATTTAAAATTGAATGAAATATTAAGCGTTAAAGTAACCCACATAAACTAAGGATTATGGAAGAATTTGATTTTTCAAACACTTATCCCACATAGGAAAGTTAGGAAACTTTGGTGTGGTTTATAAGGTGGAAGTTTGGAATTGGGTTTGGACCCCAAGGGGTACCAATAGTCTTTGGAAGGGGGAAGACCTATATCCCATTGGGTTTGGTCATAAACCCACACGCGCGCGCCGCCGCCGCCGTCCGTCCGACCGGCCGTACACTATATTAACTTTTTGGACAAAATTTATTTAAAATTTTGGGCCAAATTGTAAATAATCAAATTCTTGGGTAAATTTTGGCTTATTCCGGGTGTTTTATTTTCTTGTAACAGTCGACTGTTTCGACTGTTTACCGACCAAACAGTCGACTGTT
>NW_019242583.1:0-1639 GCF_002742605.1 Olea europaea var. sylvestris | reverse complement strand
AATTTCCATGCAAATAAGTTCTGGACAATTGAATTACCTAAAACTTATTGTCTTTCTATGCAAATTTCAACTTGTAATCAAACACATCCTAATTTTCTTCAACGAGTTGATGGTATATTTTGTACATTAGACAAGATACTCTGTCCATGTTAAAGTAGTAGGAAGGAATCCTCCAAATTTGACATGAATGTATTTCCTAATGATTTTTCACATGAAACAAACAATTTCATTTTTATACTATTTCAGAAAAAGAGAGAAATTTAAATTATCATTAGAGTACTTGAGTAAGATGATTATTCAGCATGACAAATTCATCCACACAATATTTTCTCGTTTCCCAATTTCGCTCATCCATCTTCACGACCACTTTCCGTCTATTAAGAGCTCAGCACTCAATATCGTAAAGCATAACAAGTATAATAATAATAATAATAATAATAATAATAATAATAATAATAATAATAATAATAATAATCTGTCTAAATGTCATTAATCCAACAAGTTTGAGAACAATAAACTAGTATTTCAGTTCGTTAATCAATACAAAATAAACAAAACCGAAGATCTCGAAAAGAAAATTATATAGATATTCACTTGTTTGGCCAAGCTAAATTCTGTACGTGCAAGTACAATTGCGTAGAAAATTTCGAAGTTTACCTTAGTATTCATTGAAATGAATGGCACCGACTTTCCACACAATGAATGTTGTTGCAAACATTATAGTGCTGATTAATACAAACGACAAGATGACAAGAAACACATCGACACCGCCGGGAAATTCGAACGTCCAGCCCGGCTTTGGTAATCCCCTTTTGCTGTCATCTAGCATATTTGAAGGTGCTTCTGGGAGGCCAGGGCGTCTTTTCCCTTTATCACTTTCTCGTAAGGCCTCTAATAATTTGCTCCCTAGCTCTGGTTTAGATGGCTTCGACTCTGTGTAGCGACTCAATACCCGGGCTGCCCTAAGTCTCTCTCTTGCTGTTAATGGAGTTCTTTTTGGGGTCGAGCTTGACTTGATTGCAGATTCTCCAGCGTTCAAATTTGTGGAATCGATTGACCCGTTGGAAGGCTCAGAACCTCGAGGTGCCAACTCAACATCTTCAGTAGGTTGAACTTTGTCATCTTTTCCTGAAGATTTTTCATCTGCTGCTGAGGACCCATCATTAGAACATGATCCTTCGAAAGTTTTAGGACCCTCATTGTTGGTCTCTATGGCCACACGATCACAATTAGCAACTAGAAGGTGGAACCGTGATCCTTTTCCTTCTATCGATCTTCTTAATCCAACTGCTCCAGAAATAGGGGTATATTGGAGGACGTTCGGCAGTGATACCCTAATATTAGTACTCGTGACCTTCTGGTAGTTAGCCTGCAACTTTCATAGTTTCATAGGAGGAAAAAAATTGAAGTAAATATCAGGTGGTATAGAAGATAGTCAGTCATGTTATTAAGAAATCCTATAATAATTATTAACCATCTATTTCTTTCAATGTATTTTCTAGTCCCTTTCCTGTGATCCTTCTGCTCCCTTGACTCCACCCTACCAAAGAGAGTTTTTTTTACCCCACACACACACACACACACACACATATTAAAAAAAAAAAAAAAAAAAAAAAAAAAAAAAAAAAAAAAAAATTTT
>NW_019242582.1:1477-1639 GCF_002742605.1 Olea europaea var. sylvestris | reverse complement strand
CAACCTGCCAAATTTAAGCCCATTCCGACACGGTCGCGAAAAAGGGCGAAACTGCCGCGGCGCGATTTTTGTTTCCGATCTACTAGTCAAATTTTAGACCATTCCGACACAGTCGTGAAAAATGACGAAATTGCCCTCGGCGCGATTTTTATTTCCGATCAT
>NW_019242582.1:764-1444 GCF_002742605.1 Olea europaea var. sylvestris | reverse complement strand
CCAGCCAAATTTTAGCCCATTTCGACACAGTCGCGAAAAATGACGAAATTACCCCTGACGCGATTTTTATTTACGATCAACCTGCCAAATTTAATCCCATTCCAACACAGTCGCGTATAATGACGAAATTGCCGCCGGCGCGATTTTTGTTTCCGATCAACCAGTCAAATTTTAGCCCATTTCGACACAGTCGCGAAAAATGACGAAATTGCCCCCGGCGTGATTTTTATTTCCTATCAACCTGCCAAATTTAAGCCCATTCCGACACGGTCGCGAAAAAGGACGAAACTGCCACGGCGCGATTTTTGTTTTCGATCTACCAGTCAAATTTTAGACCATTCCGACACAGTCGTGAAAAATGACGAAATTGCCCCCCGCGCGATTTTTATTTCCGATCAACCAGCCAAATTTTAGCCCATTTCGACACAGTCGCGAAAAATGACGAAATTGCCCCCTGCGCGATTTTTATTTCCGATCAACCTGCCATATTTAAGCCCATTCCGACACGGTCGCGTAAAATGACGAAATTGCCCACGGCGCGATTTTTGTTTCCGATCAACAAGTCGAATTTTAGCCCGTTTCGACGCAGTCGCGTAAAATGACGAAATTGCCCCCGGCGCGATTTTTATTTCCGATCAACCTGCCAAATTTAAGCCCATTCCGACACAGTCGCGTAAAAT
>NW_019242582.1:0-609 GCF_002742605.1 Olea europaea var. sylvestris | reverse complement strand
TTCCGATGAACCAGTCAAATTTTAGCCCATTTCGACACAGTCGTGAAAAATGACGAAATTGACCCCGGCGCGATTTTTATTTTCGATCGACCAGTCAAATTTTAGGCCATTACGACACAGTCACGAAGAATGACGAAATTGCGCCCAGCACGATTTTTATTTCCGATCAACCTGCCAAATTTAAGCCCATTCCGACACAATCGCGTAAAATGACGAAATTGCCCCCGGCGCAATTTTTGTTTCCTATCAACCAGCCAAATTTTAGCCCATTTTGACACAGTCGCGAAAATGACGAAATTGCCCCCGGCGTGATTTTTATTTCCGGTCAACCAGCCAAATTTAAGCCCATTTCGACACAGTCGCGAAAAATGACGAAATTGCCCCCGGCGCGATTTTTATTTCCGATCAACCTGCCAAATTTAAGCCCATTGCGACACGGTCGCGAAAAAGGGCGAAACTGCTACGGCGCGATTTTTGTTTCCGATCTACCAGTCAAATTTTCGACCATTCCGACACAGTCGTGAAGAATGACGAAATTGCCCCCGGCGCGATTTTTATTTCCGATCAACCTGCCAAATTTTAGCCCATTTCGATACAGTCGCGAAAAAT
>NW_019242581.1:0-1640 GCF_002742605.1 Olea europaea var. sylvestris | reverse complement strand
TCGCTACATTTCCGAAACGTACTTATGGGCCCAAAACGGACACCGACTGCAAAAGTCACGCTTAATTCTTCGAACGTCGGTAACCCAAGCGTTACAAATACGCAAGTGCTCGTTCTTGGAAAAATGTCCAAAATCCCTCATACGTCACGACGAAGTGGTGAGTTCAATCCAAAACGGTCGCTACATTTTCGAAAAGTACTTATGGGTCCAAAACGGACACCGTCTGTAAAAGTTACGCTCAATTCTTCGCATGCCGACAATCCAAATATGCAAGTGCTAATTGTTCGAAAAATTGCTTAAAACTCTCGTACGTCATGAGGAAGCAGTGAGTTCAATCCAAAACGGTCGCTACATTTCCGAAACGTACTTATGGGCCCAAAACGGACACCGACTGCAAAAGTCACGCTCAATTCTTCGAACGTCGGTAATCCAAGCGTTGCGAATACGCAAGTGCTCGTTCTTCGAAAAATGTCCAAAATCCCTCATACGTCACGACGAAGTGGTGAGTTCAATCCAAAACGGTCGCTACATTTCCGAAAAGTACTTATGGGCCAAAAACGGACACCGTCTGTAAAAGTTACGCTCAATTCTTCGCATGCCGACAATCGAAATATGTAAGTGCTAATTGTTCGAAAAATTGCTTAAAACTCTCGTACCTCATGAGGAAGCGGTGAGTTCAATCCAAAACGGTCGCTACATTTCCGAAACGCACTTATGGGCCCAAAACGGACACCGACTGCAAAAGTCACGCTCAATTCTTCGAACGCCGGCAATCCAAGCGTTGCAAATATGCAAGTGCTCGTTCTTCGAAAAATGGCCAAAATCCCTCCTACGTCACAACGAAGTGGTGAGTTCAATCCATAACGATCGCTACATTTTCGAAAAGTACTTATGGGCCCAAAACGGACACCATCTGTAAAAGATACGCTCAATTCTTCGCATGCCGACAATCCAAATATGCAAGTGGTCATTGTTCGAAAAATTGCTGAAATCCCTCGTATGTCATGAAGAAGTCATAAGTTCAATCCAAAACGGTCGCTACATTTCGAAAACGTACTCATGGGCCCATAACGGACACCGACTGCAAAAGTCACGCTCAATTCTTCGAACGTCGGCAATCCAAGCGTTGCAAATACGCAAGTGCTCGTTCTTCGAATAATGGCCCAAATCCCTCATACGTCACGACGAAGTGGTGATTTCAATCCAAAACGGTCGCTACATTTTCGAAAAGTACTTATGGGCCCAAAACGGACACCATCTGTAAAAGATACGCTCAATTCTTCGCATGCCGACAATCTAAATATACAAGTGCTCATTCTTCGAAAAATGGCCAAAATCCCTCATACGTCATGACGAAGTGGTGAGTTCAATCCAAAACGGTCGCTACATTTTCGAAAAGTACTTATGGGCCCAAAACGGACACCGTTTGTAAAAGTTAAGCTCAATTCTTCGCATGCCGGCAAGTGCTCATTGTTCGAAAAATTGCTTAAATCCCTCGTACGTCATGAAGAAGCGGTGAGTTCATTCCAAAATGGTCGCTACATTTTCGAAACGTAATTATGGGCCCAAAACGGACACCGACTGCAAAAGTCACGCTCAATTCTTCGAACGCCGGCAATCCAAGCGTTGCAAATACGTAA
>NW_019242580.1:0-1640 GCF_002742605.1 Olea europaea var. sylvestris | reverse complement strand
AATATTTGCACCATTTTTCACTTCTTAATGAAGCATTATTTTTTTCTAATGGAAATTTTTATATATATCAACCCAGTATAAAAATTTTTGTCCCCCTCCGCCTTTGACCATTTGGTAAGGTACATTATGTAAGTTGTTGAATTCGCCGTTCTAGATAGCAACCGTACAATATAAATGTATAACATACACTTTTTTAACGTTTATAAAAACTAAACAGCAAGCTACCAAAATGGTTATCTTGTCGAATTCATGGGTTGACTTTGACATGGTATCTTGAAGGCACCTCCCTTACACTTCCTATAGAGTTTTGGAGAAATTATTCAAATATTGATAAACAAGCAACACATGCAGTAATATCTACAAGTGAAAACTATAATTTTGCATATAGGATTTTATTCTAGATGGAATCTATAGGAAAAAATTGACAAGATATTCGATCTGCCCGTTTCAATTTTGATCGATTTTTGTGGAATTGTTTTAAAAGATTTTAAAACTTCCCATTTATGTGGAGCCACTTACCATAATTAACGTTATTGAAGGGTTCCAAAATTAGCCAAATTCCCAATATTTTGGGAATAAAATCTTTGTTCCTCAATTTTCAAGATTAAAACTCACTTAGTTTGTACCTTTTGAAGCTAATATCTCGTATTAAAAGTGTTTTTTTTTTAAATCTAATTAAGCTCAAGAGCATAGTTGTATTTTCACGCCAACTTAACTGATACGTTGAACTGAAATGTTAAGTAAGAATGAAATGTACCTAAAGATGTAATTTGCGGGTAAAACATAAGATAATTATAGCTAAAAATTGAAAATCAAGATTATTTTTTAAGTAAAAATGAAATTGAAGCTTCTTATTAAATTTCAGAAGTGTAATTGAAACAATATAGTGTAAACTAGTAGTTATATAAGTTCAATAAATAGATGATTTTTATATTATGTACTTTACAACGTCTTCAAAAGAAAATAAGAGCACATTTTAAGGGTACTTAAAAGTAAGTTAAAATTTATTTATTTTATTAAGAAAAAAATTTAAATTATTTTTTTATTGAAAAAAGCAAATTTAGTCTAGGGTTCCAAAACTTGTAAATAACTATTTTATAAGTAGTGGATACCAAGGAATCAGTCTTGAAATATACAGATAAAAATAGGGAATTTTGACACATAACTTATAAACAAAATCAAACAAGCACTAAAATAATTGTAAGAAGAAACTAGGCCCCCGTTTGGACTCCATTTTAATTTAAAGCATCTTCATCTTTCTTTATTTTTAATCACATATTTTTTAATAAAATAATACTACACGTAAATTCAAAACATTTCTTATTTTTTAATCACACATTCTTAAAAAAATTACTATTCTAAAATACATTTTTTTTTTCAAAATTTCATTAATATAAATCCCAAATAAGGGTTAAATTAAGGTGTCATCAACTGAGATTTTGATAAATTTTATTTTTTTTTAAAAAAAATTTACGCGTCCACGATAAAGATTTTAATGAAATTCATTAATATTTAGGTGCTCCCTAGTTAGATTTTAATGAATTTCAAGTGGATTTTAAAGCATTTCACTAATGGAGTAATTTTAAAATATTTGGATGAATTTTAAGCTTAAAAATACATATAATAAAATTTTAAAATTT
>NW_019242579.1:0-1640 GCF_002742605.1 Olea europaea var. sylvestris | reverse complement strand
ATCACCTCTAGCCCAACTTAACCGATCACCCAAGCTGAATTTCAAATATCCCAAAAATTTAAATAAAAATAAAAATAAAAATAAAAATATTATATAAATAAGGTTGTAAACATGACCAGAGATTGCAACACCTTGACCCGTTACACCCACCACTCTTTAAGCTAGGGATTGAGGCAAGAACAAAGTGATAAAATTGTTAGATTTCATGCCCCAAATTAGGATGGATTTTTTGAAAAATATTGTTTCCTTATTTTCATGTAATTTTATTGGAAAAATATTATTTCCTTTATTTTACATTATTTTTTATATTATTTCCATCTTTACGATATTTTTAGGATTTATGTCTCCATAAAATATGTGGCTCTTCAATCAGTTTAGGTTTAGCTTTATTGTTGAATTCTTGTATTTTCTCCACATATTATCTTAAATAAAACATCAATTTCTCTACTAATCTCTCTTTAATTTCTTTTGCTTTAATCTTATTTTCTTCGCTGTGATCATACATATTTCATATTGTTCATCAATCTCAATTTTTGCATAGCACTTCACCCATATCTCATATTGGTCACTCATCTCGGTGAGTACCTTGGATACAAAGAAGTACAAGTTCTCTGGTGAATGTGGAGACTTGAAAATTCGAAGAGTTGTCTGAGTTGTACTAGAGAGATGGAAGAAATCTCGGTTGTACATCTTGCAGGGGCGAGCATAATCAGTTAAGAGACATTTGGACATGTTTGGCACCGTGGTGAACATACAGCTTTGTACAATACCTTTTAGGGTTGGCTCTAAGTCGTTGAGGAACAATACTGGAGAGTTTTGGTTACTGTTTGAGAAACTTGGTTATTTCAATGCAATTAGGCATATTTTTCCAAGTAGAGAAGTTTTGGAGTTTTGTTCATTGCACTGGGATTTGGATCAAGTTAGAGATTTTTAGATTTTGTGTTCCAAATTAGGGTGGAAAATTTTCAATTTTCACTGAATTTGAGAAATATTTTTCATTTTTTGTTGAACTTCTAAAATTTTTTCACATTGTCAACGAATTTACTAAAATGTTATCACCTGCTACTCCTTGTTTAGCCGTTTCAAAAATTAATGAACTTAACAAAATATTATCTCAACCGTCATTCCATCTCCGATGTCTCATATACCATTTTTACATATATTAGATGTTTATCTAGAACCTGTTTGACACTTTTTATTTTTATTTTTATTTTTGGCCAAACATGCATTTAGAAAAGTATTTTAATGGAGAATTTATGATTAAAATATAAGGAAATTTTTTTGATTTACGTGTAATATTTTTTATTGGAGAATGTGTAGTTGAAAATAAAAGAAAAAAAAATATATTTTGGAAATAATGGAACCAAATAAGGCCTAATTTATTAGGTAAAAATGCTAATTTATTAAATTAAAAAAAAACTATTAATATGAAATCTAACATGCTTGGTTCCAATAATTTATTTAATTGTCGGTAAGTAAAAATATCGGTGATGGCTGCTGGTTATATTTAAATGATTATAGGTTTGAATTGGATACAGCAAAGGGATCTTATACTGTTTTTCGGGGACCCAATTAATATATTTGAAAAAACAGAAACGGTGAAAATGAAAGGAAATAATGTGTGTTTGTGTATATGTCAT
>NW_019242578.1:0-1640 GCF_002742605.1 Olea europaea var. sylvestris | reverse complement strand
ATTTTGGCAAAAATGGAGGGCCAAACACACGCTAAAATTTTGTTAGTTATTCTGTTGATGCACGATAACATTGATGAAACAATTAATAAAAGAACAAACTAGGACAATTTTCTAATTTTCTGTTTATTTGTAAGACTATTAGTTTATGAGCATCAAAACCCGATGAGATGCTCAAATTTATTCAATAATCCAAGATTCAGTCGACCTTAGAGGACCTCTTTCAAATATTCAGAATGAATCCTTCATACGCTAATTCTAGATGCATAATCCTCTAAAAAAGAAAGACGTAACAAAAATAAACCAAAGTGCAGTAATCCTGAAGTTAACATGTAAAAATTCAACTTCTCTATAGATAACTAAACCACGTGTTTAACCATTAAATGATAAGAGTTTTCTCTAAGGAATATGTTATTTGTACATTCAAAGTGTACGTTAATGTTGACGTTGTGTGAAATGTAGAAATTAGTGCCATTGATTGTTTTGAATGTGTAAATATCAGTGACAAAAATGTGTATGTAGGAGAAATTAATACCGTCAAAATAGCCGGATCTATCATGTTAGATCATCAAGAAAATATAAACCAAAGCGAAAGCGTACCTGAATCAGACATTGTTAATTGCAACAAATAAATCCTGCGGTTATGCCTTCCAAATCAACACGTAGCTCCTTATTCTCTCTAGTGATTGGAGACAGAATAAAATGAACAATATTTGTGATGTGGGAACCATAACCATGTTTATATACTGAGTGCTTGTTAACAACCTAATTCCGTCCATCATAGAATTAGGAACAATGGCCTAGTCTCTACACATAAAAGCCCTTACTTTAAATTAGATGCATCAAAGCCTAAAATACAAAAGTTAACACATAAAAATCCAACTTCTCTATAGATAACTAAACCACGTGTTTAACCACTAAATGATAAGAGTTTTCTCTAAGGAATAAGCTATTTGTACATTCAAAGTGTACATTAATGTTGACATTCTGTGAGATGTAGAAATTTGGGTCATTGATTGTTTTAAGTATTGTTAAAATCAATGACAAAAATGCGTACCACCTCACACTGTCAAAGTGACTATAACTGTAGCAGGACTGTTTCTCTAAACCTTGAGTTCTTAGGGACTTTGCTGGGGGTGTCCCTCATTTTATGTTAGAAAAATAAGGTTCTTAGTCTACATCTAATTCTGTCGATCGAGCACCGAATTGTTGGTCGAAAACCGAATTAGAATTTGTTTTAAACCTCTAAAATGCACATAATCCAACTCAACTCGAGTTGCCCGCCCTGTCCCGTCCACACGTAAAATAAGAAGATTAGATTTTTAGAATAGCTGTGCATGTGGACAATGAAAGAAACACTCTTTAACACATGCTCTGCATGGTGTTCCATCACTTTTGTAGATGGTCCCAAGTTTCTTTAAGGACCTTGGAATGTTTCGTTATTCATCAATAGATCTTTTTTGGGGGTGAGGGGAGGTGGGGTATTGTTCATGGTACTGAAATGTTAGAAGTAAGTTGGAAGGAATTACTAAAATCAAATCTTGAAACCAAAAAAAGTAAAACGAAAATGCTATGATAAATGAACCCTACTATGAAGTATATGTCCGTATATAAGCATACTTGTCGGCTTGGCTATGCAGTAA
>NW_019242577.1:0-1640 GCF_002742605.1 Olea europaea var. sylvestris | reverse complement strand
ATATGGTCTTTGACTCTTGGGCAACTATTAGGGAATAATTTCATTTCATTTCTGGCCTCTGGTTTTTACGAGTTATGCTCTCTCTCTCTCTGATAATCTTCCATTCTTAGGTGAATGGTAGTTTGGTTTCTTATACATTAATCTCTTTCGGAGGCTGATTTTACATTGTGGTGATGGATCCATCGATTTTGAGTAAACACTTCAGGTTGGAGAGTTTGGACGAGGTTTTTTCCCTACTCAATTTTTCGAAAAGAGGCTCAATCTTGGACAAGGCGATTGAAGTTTCTAGTGCAATCTGGAAACTGATGCATTGATCTTTTTAGTTTTTGTTTATTTATTTAGTTTTTTTTTTTTTTGTATCTCATAGAAAATGGGATGGTTTTTCTTTATGTTCAAGCTGAAACACACATACAAGATTTGAATTATAGGAGTATATAGGGAAGGTTATGAGTGCCGGGAAGAAGATGGGAAGAAAGGTTTTGGATGTTTTGAAGATTGTTAAGGAAGCTGTCAAGGTACAGATGCCTTTTGTTTTTGAGATTAGCTGGAGATTTATATGGAGCAATTGGGACTTTGTCTTTTTAAATTTTTGTAGGGAATGATTGTTATTTTTTTTATTATTTTTTTTTGGTATTATATTATCTGTGAAAGATGTGATTAACAACTAATTTTTTTGGAAGGACCAATGAATCTATATCATATCTAATCTTTTTAAGATATTCATGAAGATTGTTGGATTGGTAGATGAATGGTCTACTCGCCTCTTTGATGATCTTAATTATGTTTGTGAGGGAGAAAATGGAACTCAAAAATTATAAGGAATGTTTACATTTTATTGGATTTCATTTTTTATTTTTTTTTCTTAACTTTAATATATAAATTTTTCAATAAAATAATAATTAAAATTATAATCATAATTTTTTCTAAGATTTCAATTCAAATTAGTGATGGAAATAGCCGCAAAAATTCATTGTAATCATCAACCAACTTAATATGTAAATAATTTGAGATGGAAAAATTTGTTGCTAATATTGTCGTTAATTAACGATGGAAATAATCATTGGTAAACACCGACAAGTTCTTCCATCACTAAATTATCGATGACCTAGGTAATTCGTTAATTAATTTTGTAACGAATCAGATTTTTTGACTAATTAATTTTGTTGGTAAAAGTCTTTAGCGAAGAAATTTAAGGCATCGGCAATAAAAATTTTCGTCTCTGAACCCCCATTATTTTGTAGTGTTATATAAGTTCAGCTCTCCATAGAGGTTCGGCCTCTTCACGGGGTTCAGCCAAACTGTTAGCTAGGTAGAATGATGTAGAGTTTTAGCATAGGTCTGCTTGTTGTGTAAGAATATTTGGAGCCAAGTTGGATAAGGCGTAACAATCTAACTTAGTAGCCAAATTTGATTAGTTTTTTCTTGCCCATAGAGTATGCGAAGTGACGATAGATGTTGCAAAAGTCGGATGCGTCTAATAAGTTGATGTCATGATCGAGCTTTGTGTTAGCTAGATCCTGGAGGTATATATCTTCTTTTTCCACAATTTTTATGAAGCCAAGTGACTCCTTTATTATCTCAAGGCTAACTATGTGATAGCGCCATATAGTTGGGATGGAAGACCATTCTTTTCTTCGATT
>NW_019242576.1:0-1640 GCF_002742605.1 Olea europaea var. sylvestris | reverse complement strand
TAGCAATTCGCCAAAAATGAACAAAGCCGAAGTTATCATGAAATCGAAAATGAGTTTTCATTGACTCGGTTCAAATCGAATTTCACTAGCAATTCCCAAAAAACGAACAAACCCAAAGTTATCAAAAAATCAAAAATCACTTTACATTGACTCGATTCCAATCGAATTAGACGAGCAATTCGTCAAAAACGAACAAACCTGAAGTTATCATGAAATCAAAACCCACTTTTCGTTGACTCGATTCCAATCGAATTTGTCAAGTAATTCGCCAAAAACGAACAAGCCCACAGTTATCATGAAATCAAAAATCACTTTTCATTGAATCGATTCCAATCGAATTTGACTAACAATTTACCAAAAATGAAAAAAACCCGAAGTTAACATGAAATCAAAAACCACTTTTCATTGAATCGATTAAAATCGAATTTGACTATCAATTCGCCAAAAATGAACAAACCCGAAGTTATCATGAAATCAAAAATCACTTTTCATTGACTCGATTCCAATCGAATTAGACTAGGAATTCGCCAAAAACGAACAAACCCGAAGTTAACATGAAATCAAAAACCACATTTCATTGACTCGATTTCAATCGAATTACACTAGCAAATCGCCAAAAATGAAAAACCCGAAGTTATCACGAAATCAAAAACCACATTCATTGAATTGATTCCAATCGAATTTGACTAGCAATTCGCCAAAAACGAACAAAGCCGAAGTTATCATGAAATCGAAAACCACTATTCATTGACTCGATTCAAATCGAATTTGACTGGCAATTCCCCAATAACGAACAACCCCGAAGTTATCATGAAATCAAAAATCACTTTTCATTGACTCGATTCCAATCGAATTAGACCAGCAATTCGCCAAAAATGAACAAACCCGATGGTTTCATGAAATCAAAAACCACTTTTCATCGAATTGATTCCAATCGAATTTGACTAGCAATTCGCCAAAAAATGAACAAACCCGAAGTTATCATGAAATCGAAAACCACTTTTCATTGACTCGATTCGAATATAATTTGACTAGAAATTCACCAAAAATGAACAAACCCGAAGTTATCATGAAATCAAAAATCACTTTTCATTGACTAGATTCCAATCGAATTAGACTAGCAATTCACAAAAAATGAACAAACTCAAAGTTATCATGAAATCAAAAATCACTTTTCATTAGGTCGATTCCAAACGAATTAGACTAGCAATTCGCCAAAAATGAAAAAACCCGAAGTTATCAAGAAATCAAAAACCACTTTCATTGAATCGATTCCAATCGAATTTGACTAGCAATTCGCCAAAAATGAACAAAGCCGAAGTTATCATGAAATCGAAAATGAGTTTTCATTGACTCGGTTCAAATCGAATTTGACTAGCAATTCCCCAAAAACGAACAAACCCAAAGTTATCAAAAAATCAAAAATCACTTTACATTGACTCGATTCCAATCGAATTAGACTAGCAAATCGTCAAAAACGAACAAACCTGAAGTTATCATTAAATCAAAACCCACTTTTCGTTGACTCGATTCCAATCGAATTAGACTAGCAATTCACCAAAAATGAAAAAACCCGAGGTTATCATGAAATCAAAAATCACTTTTCATTGAATCGATTCCAATCGAATTTGACTAACAAT
>NW_019242575.1:0-1640 GCF_002742605.1 Olea europaea var. sylvestris | reverse complement strand
TGTTCGTTTTCGGCTAATTGCTGGTCTAATTCGATTGGAATCGAGCCAATGAAAAGTGGTTTTTTATTTCATGATAACTTCGGTTAGATCATTTTTGAAGAATTGCTAATCTATTTCGATTGGATTCGAGCCAATGAAAAGTGACTTTCAATTTCATGATAACATTTGGTTTGTTCGTCTTCGGGAAATTGCCGGTCTAATTCGATTGGAATCGAGGCAATGAAAAGTGGTTTTTGATTACATGATAACATCGGGTTTGATCGTCTTTGGAAAATTGCTAGTCCAATTTGATTGGAATCGAGCCAATGAAAAACGGTTTTTGATTTCATGATGACTTCGGGTTCGTTCATTTTTGGAGAATTGCTCGTCTAATTCGATTGGAATCGAGCCAATGAAAAGTGGTTTTTGATTTCATGATGACTTCGGGCTTGTTCGTTTTTGGCGAAATGCTAGTCTAATTCGATTCGAATCGAATCAATGAAAGGTAGTTTTTGATTACATGATAACTTCGTGTCTGTTCATCTTTGGCGTAATGCTAGCCTAATTCGATTCGAATCGAATCAATGAAAGTAGTTTTTGATTTCTTGATAACTTCGTGTTTGTTCATTTTTGGCGATATGCTAGTCTAATTCGATTTGAATCGAGCCAATGAAAAGTGGTTTTTGATTTCATGAATACTTCGGGTTTGATCATTTTCGATGAATTGCTAGGCCAATTCTATTGCAATCGAGCTAATGAAAAGTGGTTTTTGATTTTATGATGACTTCGGGTTTGTTTGTTTTTTGCGAATTGCTAGTCTAATTCAGTTGGAATCGAGCCAATGAAAAGTGGTTTTTGATTTCAAGATAACTTCGTGTTTGTTCAGTTTTGGCGTAATACTAGTCTAATTCGATTGGAATCGAGCCAATGAAAAGTAGTTTTCGATTTTTTGATAACTTCGGGTTTGTTCGGTTTTGGGGAATTGCTCGTCTAATTCGATTGGAATCGAGCCAATGAAAAGTGGTTTTTGATTTCATGATCACTTCGGGTTTGTTCATTTTTGACGAAATGCTAGTCTAATTCGATTCGAATCGAATCAATGAAAAGTAATTTTTGATTTCATGATAACTTCGTGTTTGTTCATTTTTAACAAAATGCTAGTCTAATTCGATTGGAATCGAGCCAATGAAAAGTAGTTTTCGATTTTTTGATAACTTCGGGTTTGTTCGTTTTTGGGGTATTGCTCGTCTAATTCGATTGGAATCGAGCCAATGAAAAGTAGTTTTCGATTTTTTGATAACTTCGGGTTTGTTCGTTTTTGGGGTATTGCTCGTCTAATTCGATTGGAATCGAGCCAATGAAAAGTAGTTTTCGATTTTTTGATAACTTCGGGTTTGTTCGTTTTTGGGGTATTGCTCGTCTAATTCGATTGGAATCGAGCCAATGAAAAGTGGTTTTTGATTTTATGATGACTTCGGGTTTGTTTGTTTTTGGTGAATTGCTAGTCTAATTCGATTGGAATCGGGCCAATGAAATGTGGTTTTTGATTTCTTGATAACTTCGGGTTTGTTCTTTTTATGCTAATTGGTAGTCTAATTCGATTGGAATCGATCCAATGAAAAGTTGGAATCGAGCCACTAAAAAGTAGTTTTTGATTTCAT
>NW_019242574.1:0-1640 GCF_002742605.1 Olea europaea var. sylvestris | reverse complement strand
TAAGTACTTTTTGGAAATGTAGCTACCGTTTTGGATTGAACTCACAACTTCGTCGTGACGTTCGAGGGATTTCATCCATTTTTAGAAAGAATGAGCACTTCTATATTTGGAACGCTTGGATAATCGGCGTACGAAGAATTGAGCGTAACTTTTGCAAACGGTGTCCATTTTGGGTCCATAAGTTATTTTTGGAAATGTGGCGACCGTTTTGGATTGAACTCAGAACTTCGTCGTGACGTTCGAGGGATTTCAGCCATTTTTTGAAAGAATGAGCACTTTTATATTTGGAACGTGAGGATAGTCGACGTGCGAAGAATTGAGCGTAACCTTTGCATACGGCGTTCGTTTTGGGCCCATAAGTACTTCTTGGAAATGGAGCGATCGTTTTGGATTGAACTCACAACTTCTTCGTGACATTCGAGGGATTTCAGCCATTTTTTGAAAGATGTAGCACTTATATATTTGGAACGCTAGGATAGTCGGCGTGCGAAGAATTCAGCGTAATTTTTGCACACGGCGTTCGTTTTGGGCCCATAAGTACTTTTTGGAAATGTAGCGACCGTTTTGGATTGAACTCACAATTTCATCATGACGTTCAAGGGATTTCAGCCATTTATCAAAAGAATGAGCACTTTTATATTTGGAACGCTTGGATAGTCGGCGTGCGAAGAATTGAGCGTAACTTTTCCGCCCGGTGTCCGTTTTTGGCCCATAAGTACTTTTTGGAAATGTAGCGACCGTTTTGGATTGAACTCACAATTTCATCATGACGTTCAAGGGATTTCAGCCATTTATCAAAAGAATGAGCACTTTTATATTTGGAACGCTAAGATAGTCGGCGTGCGAAGAATTCAGCGTAACTTTTGCACACGGTGTCCGTTTTTGGTCCATAAGTACTTTTTGGAAATGTAGCGACCGTTTTGGATTGAACTCACAACTTCGTCGTGACGTTCGAGGGATTTCAGCCATTTTTCAAAAGAATGAGCACTTTCATATTTGTAACGCTTGGATAGTCGGCGTACGAGGAATTGAGCGTAACTTTTGCACACGGTGTCCGTTTTGGGCCCATAAGTACTTTTTGAAAATGTAGCGACCGTTTCGGATTGAGCTCACAACTTCATCATGACGTTCGAGAGATTTCAGCCATTTTTCAAAAGAATGAGGACTTTCATATTTGGAACGCTTGGATAGTCGGCGTCCAAAGAATTGAGCGTAACTTTTGCACACGATGTCTGTTTTAGGCCCATAAGTACTTTTAGGAAATGTAGCGACCGTTTTGGATTGAACTCACCACTTCGTCGTGACGTTCGAGGGATTTTAGCCATTTTTTGAAAGAATTAGCACTTTTATATTTGGAACGCAAGGATAGTCGACGTGCGAAGAATTGAGCGTAACCTTTGCACACGGCGTTCGTTTTGGGCCCATAAGTACTTTTTGGAAATGTGGCGACCATTTTTGATTGAAATCACAACTTCTTCGTGACGTTCAAGGGATTTCGACCATTTTTCGAGATAATGAGCACTTTTATACTTGGAACGCTTGGATAGTCGGCGTGCTAAGAATTGAGCATAACTTTTGCACACGGCGTCCGTTTTGGGCCCATAAGTACTTTTTGGAAATGTAGCGACCGTTTTGGATTG
>NW_019242573.1:0-1640 GCF_002742605.1 Olea europaea var. sylvestris | reverse complement strand
TGGATTGAAAACGTGCTAATGAACAAAATTCAGATGGAATTTTAATCAAATTTGATTTAATGCACGCCAATGAACGAAACCTTAGTGAAATTTTTGTCAATTTTGATTTGATACATGCTAATAAACGAAACTCAAGTGAAATTGTAGTCAAATTTTTTTTTCAAAATGTGCCAATAAATCAAATTCATGTGAAATTTTATTCAAATTTGATTGAAAACGTGCTAATAAACAAATTTCAGATGAAATTTTAGTCAAATTTGATTTGAAACGCACGAACGAACAAAATCTTGGTGAAGTTTTAGCTAAATTTGATTAGATACACACCAATGAAATAAATCCCAGTGAAATTTTAGTCAAATTTGATTGGAATCATGGCAACGAAAAATTCGCATGAAATTGTAGTCAAATTTGATTCGAAATGTGACAATGAACCAAAGTTATGTGAAATTTTAGTCAAATTTGATAGAAAACGTGACTATCATCCAAACTCAAGTGAAATTTTAGTCAAATTTAATTAAGAACACGCCATTGAACAAAAAATAAGATGAAATTCTAGTCAAATTTGATTGGAAACGTACTAACGAACAAAATTCTGGTGAAATTTTTAGTCAAATTTGATTAGAATTGCGCCAATGAACAAAACCTATGTGAAATTTTAGTCAAATTTGATGGGAAACACATCAATGAATAAAATTCAGATGAAGTTTTTGTCAAAATTGATTTGATATAAGCCAATGAACGAAACCTAGGTGAAATATTAGTCAAATTCGATTGTAAACCCTCTAATGAACAAAACTAATTTGAAATTTTAGACAAATTTCATTGAGAACGTGCCAATGAACAAAGTCTAGATGAAATTTTAGTCAAATTTGACTTGAAACGTACGAACGAACAAAATCCTAGTGAAATTTTAGTCAAATTTAATTTGAAATGCGACAATGAACTAAATCCATATGAAATTTCAGTCAAATTTGATGAAAAACGCGTCAACGAACAAAATTCACATGAGATTTTAGTCAAATTTAATTGCATAAATGCTAATAAACGAAACCCTGGTAAAATTTTAGTCAAATTTGATTTGATACATGCCAATGAACGAAAGTCAAGTGAAATTTTAGTCAAATTTGATTGAAATTGCGTCAATGAAAAGCCGCATTAAATTTTAGTCAAATTTGATTCGAAATGTGCCAATGAACTAAGGTCATGCGAAATTTTTGTCAAATTTGATTGAAAACGTGCCAATGAACAAAATTCAGATGAAATTTAGTCAAATTTGATTTGAAACACACAAACGAACAAAATCCTGGTGAAATTTTCGTCAATTTTGATTAGAAACACGCCAATGAACGAAATTTCGATGAATTTTTAGTAAAATTTGATTGGGAACACGCCAATGAACCAAACCCATGTGAAATTGGTCAAATTTGATGGGTAACGCGCCAACGGATAAAATTCAAATGAAATTTTAGTCAAATTTGACTTGATGCATGCCAATGAACGAAAACATGATGAAATTTTAGTTAAATTTGATTTGATACATGCCAATGAATGAAACCCAAGTGAAATTTTAGCCAAATTTGATTGCAATTACGCCAATGAAAAATCGCATGAAATTTTAGTCAAGTTTGATTTGAAATATG
>NW_019242572.1:0-1640 GCF_002742605.1 Olea europaea var. sylvestris | reverse complement strand
TACGGTTCATTAACAAGTAATAAAGTGAATTTTAAGTCCAAGTACCGTCTTATGGAGATTATATTAATTTAAATTTAAATTATTCTCTCCTTAACCGAAACAATAGAAATTCGTGATTTTTTGCTAACTAAATTATAATTTAATAATCTACTTGTAAGGCCTAAGTTAACTAATTAAATGCATGATTATAACTAAATGCAAGTTTTATAAAAATATGATGAAGAAATTCGTACTAGGATCTCGAATCCCCTTTAACCCGAATTTTATAAAATTGACAAACGACTCAATTATGAAGACCAATATTTCTAATTTGTTTAATAATCTTTCTCGAGTAGAATTAAACCTATTTTTACATGTGACCGGACTATATTTCTATGACAGATGCAAATATATAAAAATACATTAAATATTCATGAATACTTAAAGATCACGTAAAGCATAGCGGTATAATTCTATTCTCTATCGGACTTTACGACAATTGACAAGTCTAACTTATTTTCCATTTCTCAAGGGTAAAACAAGCCACAAATTTCATAGAATTATTGCGCATATAATTGTAGAGAGAATAAAATCTATGATAATCATTCAACTATTAAAAACGTGTCTTAACATCAAAATGAATAAAATTCAAGATTAAAGGTTTATAATACAAGGTTCATTGCAAATCCTAGCACGAAATAATTTAACCTAACATACTGTGAAAATTAACCAAAGAAAAGATAAAAGACATCACCAAAAATGAACGGAGCGTGATTAAAATTCCAAATTCCTTCCGTCTGCTTTGGCTTCCGCATGTATTTATTTATTTTCCTTGGCTGCCTTTTGTCTTCCGTTTCTGACCACCTTTAGTTGTGTGTATACATATGTCATCAGCCACATTTGCATTAATCTATATTTAAACAGCCACCTCCTCTTCCAATTTCTGCTGTGTTCTGTGTGTATCTATATTACTTGTAGTCGAATTGTTATCTTCCTCTGCGTGTATGTATTCCTATGCCTTTTCTCCAACAGAAGCAGCCACCTTTCTGTATGTAATTCCTCCAATTTTTTTTTCCTTTCCTGTCTGCGTGTCTCTCTGTATATATAAGGCAGCACGCCCTTTCTTTATTTCCAGCAGCCCCCAATTGTTATGCAAATTTTCGATTCTTTTGTTTCTCTGTGTGTATCTTTCATATACCTGAACAATTAAGCCCTTGTGTTGTAGACAAATTAGGAGTCCAAGTCACATTGAATTTTGATTCCCAAACAAGTCCAATTGAGGCCAATGTTTTTATTTCCAATTCCGACAGATTCTCCACGTGCACTCAAGGCCCAATTTCAATTCCAATACACAATTTATCTTCCAAGCCATCCAATCTTTCAAGTGATGCAATTTAGTCCTTGGATTTTCGTTTTCTTCCGTTTTGGTCATTTTTCATTTATTTTCTCTAGAATTTTGCCATAATCATTAATATTGTCCTACAAAATAAAATTATACAGAATTAAGCCATATTTAAACATTTTTATCAATAATTAGACATGTTTTGTAGACCAAATAAACGTGTAAAAATGCACTCATCAAAAGACATATCATATAACAAAGGTAGAATTACCCTACACTTAAATGTATTGGCACGGCTTTTCAATAATATGTGAAGGCA
>NW_019242571.1:91611-96142 GCF_002742605.1 Olea europaea var. sylvestris | reverse complement strand
AAAAAAATTGGTAAATTTGACTTTACACCATTTGGTGCAAAATGGTGCAAGTGAATGGTACTAATAATAATAATAATAATAATTGTATTAAAAAATATATAATACAATGACAAAAATATCCTCCATCAATTACCTTAACAAATGAAAAAAGGGCAAAATTTGACTTTGCACTACAAAATAATAGTGTTATACAAATTTTGGTAACACATTGAAGAGCTTTTGCACTTGGTGAAACTTGGTGTTTGGGTGATAGCATTGCAGATACCCTTAGGCACCAGGTAAGCTTTTTTTCATTTTGCAAGAAGTGAATAAAATTATAATAAATGCACCGCTTTAAACATACACTTGGTTTTTGCAATGAGGGCTTTCATCAATCACTTCACTAAATACGAATTAATATAAGTAAACAAATACGGGAAAAAAACGGAGACATAATGGCCCGAATATGCAAAATAAATAAATAAAAACTTGAAAATAGAAATACAAGAACAAACCAAGAATTCACTAAAATGATGGGAAATCAAATTACCGCTAATCCGATTCTTAACGGTGAGGTATTTCGACCGTAGCACTCTGCGTCGGAAAGTACAGTCTTCGGCTTCCCCAGAATCGCAATCCTCATTGACACCTGATGCTTCGTTTACTTCCCGTGCATTGGTTCTGGTGATCCTACTACAATTTCCTCGATTGTCTATCAATTCCCGCTTTACCGTTCGCACCATTTTTTGGTTGCTCTTGCAAGACAGATAGAAAAATGCGAAAGTAAAGAAAGAAGGGGAAATTCGATTGATCGAGCAAAATTGGTACGTGAATTTTGAATTTTATAACGTCGACGGTTCGTAATTGTGATAAAGATATGGGGGGGATTTATGGAGCGAAAGTCGGAAGGGTTTTTGTTTGAAAAGTTCTCAAAATATCGCATGCTCCCCCCAAAAGATTTTTTTTTTTTTTTTTTTTATCTCATTGAAAATAGTTAGTCTACTATTTTAAATATTCAGGCTATGTTTGATCCACGTTAGTTAAAAAAATACATTCTTAAAAAGTAATTTTATATCATTTCAATCATATATTTTTTAATAAAATAATATTACACGTAAATTCAAATTTTTTTTTTATTTTTTAACCACATTATTTTAGAATAAATATTTTCTATCATTATACTATTCGAAAGTAATGTGATTTAAACAAGGGCTTAGTGCATGTTTGAGTCTTATTATTATTAAATAATATATTGATGGAGAGTGAGTGGTTAAAAAAAAGTTTTCAATTTGTAATATTATTTTATTACATAATGTGTAGTTGAAAAGAAAAAAAAATATTTTAAAAATAATGGGATCAAACAAGGGCCTAAAATTAAAAGTCATGAATAAAAAATTCCTTTTCGCTTATAATTAACTTTTTTAAGCTTCACCAAATATGCTGAATAATTTATTTTTCTTACTTTTAAGTAAAAGAGAATAGCTTTTGAAAAAATAATATTTACATATATGCAATTACTTTATTTCAACTTTAAAAAAATAAAGATATTTTCATTTCAAGAAAAGACTTTTTCTTCAAACCCATTTTAAATTACACTCCCTTAATAAAATAATTTTACAAGTAAATTTACAAAATTTTTTTATTTATACATTCTCTTAAAAAATCATATTTCACTTTGAAAGGAGTGTGTTCAATTAATACTTTTAAAGATTTAAAAAGTTTAGAGTATTCAATATAGACCTTTTACGTCTAAGTTTACTCAATATAGACTTTTTAAAAAGTTTTGGTGTATTTAATTAAAATATTTATAAAAGTCTTTAAAAATTTTGTAGTATTCAAAATGTTAATGACTTTTAAGACTTTTATAAAAGTCTGAAGTATACTAATTTTAAGGCAAAAAGTATAAAAACAAAATTTCAAAATAAATCTCTCAATAATCCCAAGATTTTGGCAGGCTTTGACAAAAAAAAATTTTTAACATATATTCCATTCTTTAAAGATTCTATTTCTTCTTCCATGAATCTTACAACTATAGTTAAAAGTTTATTATTTTTTTTCTTCTATCCATTGTGCCAATGTTTTACAATCATTATTTTGAAAAAACAAAGTTTTGAACAGTAATTTTTACAAGACTGTGCTGCTAAAAAATATGTTTATGTATACGTGCTGAAAAATTCAGGGTGCCGCAGTTTATATTCAAATTTTTTATATATACATCACACTCTATATACATCCGTAATAAAATATTGAAATTTTTAAAAATTACTATTTTTATCTTTATGAAATTTCATTATTGTCCTTATTAATTTCATTCATTTAAACATTATATATCCATACAAATTTTAAATATTCATCCCACTTTAAATATATTCCTAATACAATTTAAAAAAAATATTATATTCACCCAATCCCTATCAACATTTAATCTAGTTCTTAATTTTCATTTTCTGTAATGTCACGTCGGTACTTTAATATTTAATTATAAAGTTTAGCAAATCTCTTTCTTAAATTTATAGGATTCTATCAAAAGTGTACTGCTCAAAAAGCCAAACAAATATCTTCTCAAATCATACATAAATAAATTTTTATTTTGCTTATAAGCTTATAATTTTGGTTGTTTACGTTTCAGTTGATAATTTTAAGTTTGTTTCCTTTTGTAATATAAGAATGTTTGAACAAATATTGAAACTTATTTTAAAATTTTTTGTATATTTTCATCTGTCAAATCAATATTTAAAAGTGCATAAAAAATAATATTCAGTTTTTCATATCATAAAAGAATTATAATTCTAATAATGTGTTGATTTATTTTTTTTTTTAATTTCCGTTGAAAATGATATTTTATGATTATGGTTTTATGATTTTAGATGAAGATAGTATTTTATTATTATTAGAATTTTAGTTAAACACAAACTCTAAAAGAATATAAAAAGATTTTAAAGAATTTATGAAAATAAATATTAGTAGATGAATTTAGAACGATATATTTTTATTTAATTTTATGTATGTCTATTTAGGTAAATTTACATAAAACAAAAATATAATTACATTATATTTTTAAAAGTAGATGTATATATAAAAACTGTGAATGCAAATAGCGGTACTCATAATTTATTGTGTGAATGTGTAGTTGAAAATAAGTATGTAAAAAATAAAAAATTTCAAATAATGATTACCAAACATGGGTTATATTTGTTCTATTTTTCATTTTTCTCTCTCTTTTTTATTGTTTCTCTTTATTCTTTACCAAAAAAAATAAATAATAATAATAATAAATATATCATTGTAATTAAAAATTCTTGTAACATTGTTTTATCCAAATTTGTGTGTAAAAGATCAATTTTGTAATAGAATTTCATATTAAAAAAGACATGTTTGTTTAAATATTACTTGAAATGTTGTGTAAATATTTTTTATATTTTAATTATTTTTTTAATTAAGATAATTTTTTTCTTTTAAAATTATTTTTTGTTATGTGGGTGAATGGGATAGAGAACGATTATCGAACTTCTGTATGGGAATCCAAATTATTTCTATTTTAAAATAAAGTTTTCAAAAGTTATAGGAATTCTACAAAAGCCTATAAAAGTTTAAAAATAAAAGTCTATATAAATTTCACTAGTTACATACAAATCCATTAAAATTTATGAAATTCACAAAATTTCATTTAAAAAAAGACCATAAAAGTTTTCAAAAATCTCAATTAAATACACCTCGTAGATAATCTTTCTCAAACAAACGTGTAAATTTCCTTCAAGGAAAACCTCTCTGATTTGGCAAAACATGATCTTTTGTTTAACTAATATAAAATAAAAGAATTATGCCGCTTGTACATTAACCATGTATATCATGTTACATGTGCACTTTCACTTACATATTTTCTTTACACTTTTCTATATCGCAACATCTACAATTCTAATTTTTAACTCATTCATCGCATCATTGCACAAAATTCCTCTACATGGAGAATAATGTCATCGACGTGATAAGGGAGGTTGTACATATAGCATTATTCTAATCGTGTGCACTCATGTTGACACTTGATGTGTTGTCAAAAAATAAGTGGATAAAAAATAATTTTTTTAAACTATCGAATGAGATAATGATATGAAGCATTATGTAAACAAATATGCAAACCATGATTTACACTAAACGTGAATAAAATAAAAATATACTACAAAATTTCAACTTGTTTTAATATTAGCGTTGTCTTGTACTGTGTAAAATTTTATATAAACTAGTATATCTAAAATTACTTTTGCATCCTAATTTACATTTCGATTCATCTAAATCAAACTTATGTATGAACGTCTTAATTCATTTTTGCATTCTATTTTACATTTTCTGTCAAAAAAAATCATTTGCATCTTTTCATTTAGAGCTTTTCAACCGCTTTAGAAATCTAAATCTTTATTGTACAACATTATTGGGATACTCTTAAGACTTCACAATTCATGAATCCAACGTTCATACATTCACTTCATACAGTTGTTTTTTTCTAAGGACCAAAATGACACACACCTCTTGTATTCTAACTGTAATTTTGAATTTA
>NW_019242571.1:87935-89484 GCF_002742605.1 Olea europaea var. sylvestris | reverse complement strand
CTTTCAATTCCTTGGCAACCAAAAATCCAAATCATTCTCTCCAAGGATCAAAAGCCAAAGAAATCCTTCATTGTTCTCATACCGATCTTTGGCTTGTTGAGTAAAAACATCAAATCTATAAACACCAAACACCTGTCTCACAACTCCAATTAAACTTCCAGAAGATCGTCAGTTTGAAGATCCGGGAAGGATTTGCTTGAAGAGCTGGAGTGCGTGGCGATTCACGGGAGGTAGAAATTATACAAGGCTGGGATTTAGCACGGATCTGCAAAATCCAGGAGGGTCTTGAGTTCATACAGTAAGAAGGTCAGAAAATTGAGAGTGTCAATTATGTCTGGCATGCAGTAAGTTGGTTTTTACAATAGTGAATCTCTACTAGCTTGTGCCCGGAGTCTTTACCCAGTTGGGTTTCTCCGTCAACATGTTTATTGTGTTTTTACTGCTTTAATTTATTTACTTGTCAATGGTAATCCAACATAGGTAGATAAAGCACGTGAATTAATCTGGACAAATTATAATTTGTGTGACTTGTTGCAAGAATTATTCAAAAAAATTTTAATTTCGCAAGAACACCTATTCACCCCCCCTCTAGGTATTAGTTGGGTCGAACGATAGGTTTTTCAAGTGGTATCAGAGCCTAATCTCGAGTCCTGACCCATAGTTGTCTAGATGAGTCAATCACTGTCTGTACCTCCGTTTTTCGACGGAAGTAATTATGCATATTGGAAGGTTAGAATGTGTGCGTTCCTTAAGTCCTTAGATGAGCATGTTTGGATTAGCGTTCAAAATGGTTGGAAACCTCCATCTACTACCGTATCAGGAACAATTAACCTTACTGACATATCACTGTGGACTAAAGATGAATTAGCTGCATGTAATTGGAATAGTAAGGGAATTCATGCATTATTCATGGCTCTATCTCCAGAAGAGTTTAGGAGAGTGTCTATGTGCGAAACTGCTAAAGAGGTTTGGGACATTCTCGAAACTATACATGAGGGAACTAAGATAGTAAAGAACTCAAAATTGCAAATGCTAGCCTCTAGGTTTGAAGAAGTGAGGATGAAAGATGATGAAACCTTTGATGAGTTTTACGCTAAACTAAATGATATAGTTAACTCTAGTTTCAACCTAGGTGAGAGAATTCCCGAGACTAAGATTGTGAGAAAAGTACTTAGATCTCTGCCTGAGAGATTTAGGCCTAAAGTCACTGCCATTGAGGAAAGTAAGGACCTAGATGAAGTTAAGATCGAAGAATTGGTAGGATCCTTGTAAACCTATGAACTCACTATCTCACAACATAAGAAAGGAAAGTCCATAGCCCTAAAATCCATTAAAGAAGATGAATCTTCTGATACCGAGTCACTTAGGGATGAGGAAATCACATACTTTGTTAAGAAATTTCAAAAAGCCCTCAAGAATAGGAGAAAACCTCAGGATAGAAAGAGTGGAGCCCCTAGCAGATTCACAAAAGATAAAATTGAGAAAGTTAACAATAAAGGGTCAAGTGAGAAGCCACGTTTGGTTAGATGTCATGAGTGTCAAGGAATAG
>NW_019242571.1:87151-87419 GCF_002742605.1 Olea europaea var. sylvestris | reverse complement strand
ATATGTTGAGGGTAATACACATGTTGCTGGACCATCTAAGACTGTCTTTGTGTCTGCCTCTAAGTCTAATGGTGTTAGGAGTCCAAGTAAGGGTAAGAGTGTTCCTAAGGAACATAGTCATCAATCACGTAGGAACATCAGGACTAGGTACCCACAGACACGTACCTTTGAACCTAGGTTCATTCCCACCTGTCACCACTGTGGAGCTCTAGGACACACTAGGCCTAGATGTTATAAGTTAGGCAATGAGCGTAGAAATCAGAACATT
>NW_019242571.1:84010-87093 GCF_002742605.1 Olea europaea var. sylvestris | reverse complement strand
ACAAAAGATTAGGTCATTTGAACTATAAGAGTCTAGAGCAGTTGGCTAAGAAAGAATTGATAGATGGGTTGCCTAAGATAGTTCCTAGTGAAAATGTTGTGTGTGGACCATGTCAACTAGGTAAACAACTTAAGGGGAGCCATAAGAAGACTACTAAAATTCTGACCAAAAGACCCCTGGAGTTGGTACACATGGATTTGATGGGACCTTCTAGGACTGAGAGTTTAGGTGGTAAGCGATACATTCTTGTCGTGGTAGACGACTTCTCGAGGTTTACTTGGATAGAATTGCTTAGGGAAAAATCTGATGCTTATGACCTCATGAAGTCTCTGTGTAAACGGCTTAACAATGAACTGAATCTCAAAGTGTTTAGGATGCGTAGTGACCATGGAAAAGAGTTTGAGAACTTTAATCTTGGGAGTTTCTGTATGGACGAAGGGATATTGCATAAGTTCTCTTCCCCTATCACTCCGCAACAAAATGGGGTAGTTGAAAGGAAGAATCGTGTCCTTCAGGACATGGCCAGAGCCATGCTTCATGGCAAGGAATTAGCCCTACACTTTTGGGGAGAAGCTATTAACACTGTATGCCACATCATCAATAGAGTCTACCTTAGACCCAAGACTGATCAGACCCCATATGAAATTCTTAAGGGTAAAAAGCCTGCTGTTAAGTATTTTTGAGTATTTGGGAGTAAGTGCTACATTTTGCGGGATAGAGAGAACTTGAGTAAGTTTGAATCAAAGAGTGATGAAGGGATCTTCTTAGGGTACTCTAGGAATAGCCGAGCATTTAGAGTGTATAACTTACGTACCCGTGTGGTGATGGAGTCTATAAATGTTGTGATAGATGATGCTGTTAGTGAGGGGGAGAGTGCTGAAAAATGTGATAAAGATGGTGATCTTTTGAGTTCAAGTGATCCTACTGAGCTACCTGTGCCTGAATCATCTCGTAAGAAACCTGAAACATCTGAAAAGGAAACACTTCCACAAAATCTAGATAAAAATCCTAAGGAACCATCGACTAGGGTTAAGTCTAGTCATCCTAAGGATAATATTATTGGAGATCTAGATGAAGGGATGAGACTTCGTAGGAGAGTACTGAACAATCTAGCGTACACTAGCTATGTTTCTCAGGTAGAGCTTAAGAAAGTTGAAGAGGCCCTTAGTGATGAGTGTTGGGTGAATGCGATGCATGGATTGCATGAGGAGCTAAATCAATTTGCTAGGAATAATGTGTGGATCTTAGTTCCCAGACCTGAAAATTGTAATGTTATTGGTACCAAGTGGATCTTAAAAAACAAGACAGATGACCAAGGTACTATAACTAGGAATAAGGCGAGATTAGCTGCTCAGGGGTATACTCAAGTTGAGGGGATTGATTTTGATGAGACTTTTGCCCCCGTTGCACGACTTGAGTATATTAGGATTCTACTTGCTGTTGCATGTACCTTAGGGTTCAAGTTGCATCAAATGGACGTTAAGAGTACCTTCTTGAATGGACTTCTTCAGGAAGAAGTATATGTGGAACAACCTAAGGGATTTGTTGATCCAAAATTTCCCCACTATGTCTACAAACTTCACAAAGCACTCTATGGTTTGAAGCAAGCTCCTAGAGCTTGGTATGAGAGACTTACATCATATCTGGAAGAACATGGGCTCTCTCGAGGTGGTGCAGATAGGACCTTATTCATTAGACATATAGAAGAAAATTTTACCATTGCTCAGATTTATGTCGATGATATCATTTTTGGGTCTCCTCTTGAGTCTTTAGCATTTGAGTTTGCTGAGTGTCTTCAGAGAGAGTTCGAGATGAGTATGGTTGGGAAGTTAAGTTATTTCCTTGGACTTCAGGTACGACAGACAGAGGATGGATTGTTTATCTCACAGTCTAAGTATGCTAAGGATCTCATTAAGCGATTTGGGTTAGATAGTAAGAAGCATACTAGGACACCGATGAGTACTAGCTTAAAGTTAGGTCGTGATCCTTCTGGTAAGAGTGTAGATCCTTCCCTATATCGTAGCATGATAGGTAGTCTTCTCTATCTCACAGCTACTAGGCCTGACATTGCCTTTAGTGTAGGAGTGTGTGCTCGCTTTCAGGCAGATCCAAAAGAGTCACACCTAAACTCTGTTAGACGCATAATCAGGTATATCAGTGGTACAGTGGATCTAGGGATATTCTATTCTAGGAATTCCAATCTTGATTTGACTGGATACTCCGACGCCGATTATGCCGGAAATGCAGATGATAGGAAAAGTACGACTGGGGGTTGTTTTTACATGGGTAGCAATCTCGTAGCCTGGCTAAGTAAGAAACAAAATTCAATATCTTTATCCACGGCAGAGGTCGAATACATAGCTGCAGGGAGTTGCTGTACTCAGCTTCTCTGGATGAAACAAATGCTTAGTGATTATGGGATTAGTCAAGGGACAATGACTGTTTTCTGTGATAATACGAGTGCGATAAATATTTCTAAGAATCCCATTCAGCACTCTCGAACAAAACATATTGACATACGACATCATTTCATTCGAGAGCTTGTTGAATCACATGTTGTCTCTCTTGACCATGTCTCTACTGATAATCAATTGGCTGATCTACTTACGAAACCACTAGATGGATTGAGGTTTGAGTCGCTTCGGACGGCTGTTGGTGTTTGCTCACCTATTTGATCATGGATTCATGCATGTTCATACATTCATCACATATGTACCTCATCACTTCATATCTTGCGTGTGATCTGTGTGTGTGTGATGCATTTCTTTTGTTTTGTTTAGTCTTCTGTTATGTGTTATATGTGTGTTTTAATAAAAAAAAATCAGATAAAATAAAATAGAATAAAATTTTTTTGGACTTTTATGTAACGATTCTGGCATTTGCATTAAAGATCAAATTCTATTTTTCCAACATATGTATGAATCTGAGGATCCATCTTTGTTCATTTTTCAATGTGAAGTTCTGGGTATATGGCTCATCATTCATTTTCACACAACACACACTGTAGTCCTGTAAGTGAGTCTTGACCGCATGGGTGAGACTTGGGATGGTGTTCTTCTATGATTGGGGTTGTGTGTACATTT
>NW_019242571.1:80847-83329 GCF_002742605.1 Olea europaea var. sylvestris | reverse complement strand
ACTTAAGTTCTTTTGTTAAAAAAAAATAAAAATTTGGAATCATACAGTTAGGGGGAGTAAATTGTGACAATCATAGTATTTGATATAGGTCCTCGTGGAATTGGATTTGACTGTCACTTAGTCGACATTCACCTTTGTCGGGTTGTTTTCACGTGTCCTTTCTCACTAATTTAAGGTTTTGAGTCTAGCTTGCATGGACTACGTTGCACTTTTCACGGTGATGTTCTGTATACACTTTACTACACAGGATTCTGAACTATGTGTGGATTAACGATTTGTCTACGTGCTGGTGGTCGGGTTTGTGATTTTATGCTTATTGTTGGTTTTGATTGCATATGTGGTTCCATGCTATTTTTTTTGGATTATTTTTCACTATTACGTAGTTCACTTATTTTTGAAATTTCACGATTTGAGGCTAATTTCGTCATTTCTTGAAGATTATGTTATTTTTCTCAAAATTCAAATTTTTGGTGCTATTTTTGACATTTGGTGTTTCGCTCGAGTCTCGCCTGGTCTTCGCTCGAGCAACAAAAGCAGTTTGCCTGTCGTCCGAGTATCGCTGGACCCTCGCTCGAGCGACAGGCCTATTTTAAAACGGCCATATTTCATTTTTTTCGCGCATTTTCTTCTTTTTCTCTTCTCCTTCGTTTTTCTTCGTGATTTCCTTCATATTTCATCCCCATATTCCTCTAATAACATCACTCCACGGTCCATAACATATTTGTTTCCGGATTTCCTTTGCCAAACTTCATATTGAGGTAATTTTTTTTCGTTTTCCTTCTCTTTGCCGTGTGTTTGGCTTACTTTGGTATTCTTGCTTGATTGTTACTTAATTAGTAGTGGCTTCGACATTCCTTATTTCATTGGGAGTTCTTTCCCGCATTGTGCATCACGATTTCCATTACATTGTTGATTTCTTCATTCTTCGAACTATGTGATTTACATGTTTTTCATCCATTTTCAATTCGTTCGTTCTTGCATTCCGTCAATCCATTTGACGTGTGGTTTGTTTCATTTTAAAGTACGTTGTTTCTTGTTTGAGGGACTATGATTGGATGGGTGATTGGATCTCATATGTGCTTGGAATTGTGTGACAAAGTGATGCACGTCACATGCTCGATGAGATTCCTTACCTATTTTACTCTTTGTTTTCTTTTTTTTTTTTGTGCATCTCATTTCTTTCTTTCCTTTCCGTCGTTGGTTCTTTGTCATCACGTGCCATGATAGGTGTGTTCACACATGTTTTTGGTCTATATCTTCATCTTACTTCGTTTGTGCTTAGGGTCATTCACGTTTGTCGATGCATCTCTATTGTGCCTCTTTTGTGTGTGTGGTGTTTCATTCCACATTGCATTGAATCACGTGCATTCTTCATATTACTTATTAGTTTTGTCTCTACTAATGCCAGATGGCCCGTAAGCGTTCTCGATCCTCTGCACAGCCAGCTAGTGGTTCGATGTCGTATAGTCGTTCCAGATTCATTTCTGCTACAGCTCAGGAAGTCTTCACTTCTCAGTTCTCCTTACGCCCCGTTCTCGTGGAGCGTGAGGTAATCTTATCTGACCTGCCTGTTAATATAGCTGCCATTTTTGTTTCCCGGGGTTGGGATTCCCTTCTTATTGGTCTTTCACCTCCTCCCCCGCTCCTCGTTCAGGAATTATACGCGAATATTCATGATATAGACGGCTTGTCCTTTCGGGTTACTCTTAGAGGTCATTCGTTTAGAGTTACTCCATCGGCTGTAGCTCATGCCTTAGGTATACCTTAGATTACCCATCCGACGTACCCCTATATTTTACCTGCTTCTATTCCGGTCGATACTCTTGTTCGGTCTACGCTTTTGAACACCCCGTCTATCGGTGGGCCTATGGCGATGGCCACGGGGTCATTGCCTACTGATCGTTAGGTCTTGTTGCGCATAGTGTGCACAAACCTGTGGCCTGTTGCCCATACCTCTTCTCTACCTATGGTGCGTGCCCATTTTCTGTATGCCCTTCTTCATGGGGATTCGATCGACTTTCCTAATTTTGTGTGCCAGAATATTCTGGCTTCCTTTCGTACTCCTGGGGGTCGGATCGAGTTGCCTTACGCTTGTTTGATTCATCGGGTTGCGTTGTCTTTGGGTGCCTCTTTTTCGGAGGGTTCGACTTGTTGCATAGGACGTCCGATTGGACAGCAGACCATTCATCAGAGTCGATCCCATGTACTGTCATCTTCCTCTACCGCTCCGGCTGCGACCCCTGATGTTTTTGATCCTTCGGAGCCCTTTGATCCTATTACTGAGATTCTTACAGGGGGCTCCCGTGTGTTTCTCCCTCCTCGTCCAGTTTTTCCTTCTGCTATGCCTCTTAGCTCTACGTTTGCTTCGACATCTACTTCTGCTCCGGGGGTGGCTTCTCTGCCCGTTGACCCCATGGTGACGCTTATGGGACAGATGTCCACCTTGGTCGAGCAGCAGGCTCGTATGATGGCAGAGATCACT
>NW_019242571.1:51802-80627 GCF_002742605.1 Olea europaea var. sylvestris | reverse complement strand
AAGTTGATGTATATATGTCATTTTATAACTAGATTAAGTTTTTGATGTTTTGGCAATCTTAATGTCTGTTTTTGGTGTTTTAGACATACATTATTATTGCTTCTTAATCTGGTTAATGTTATATGATTTATATCTTGTCCATATTTACTGTTTCCATTTCACATGCTTTTTCACGTGGTATTTGAGTTTTGTTTTTCAGGAAACAGGTTCAACAAGATATTGCTGATGTGATAGAATAGATTAGTAGTTTGGAGTTAATTTGTTTTTTATCTTTGACTGTCAAATATGTTTTTGTCACAGAATGCCAAAGGGGGAGTTTGCTAGGAAAATATGTAATTGGCAAATATGTGACCAAGGACCAAATTGTCAATGTCTAATAGTTCAGGGACTAGAGTTGCAATTAACTAAAGTTTATAGGCTAGGTCTAGGGTTGTGTGGGATGCCTCGAAGATGCAAGCGACACTTTGATTTTGCTAGAGTCTCGCCCTGACCTCGCTCGAGCCACAATTGCAGAACCAACTTCGTTGGACTCACGCTGAGCCATCGCTCGAGCGAAATGTACGTTGCTCAAGGCTCGCCAGTACCTCGCTCGAGCGACCGTGTTACCTAGCCAATTCTAATTTTAAACGCTCGCGAATGTTTGACGCTCCACATTACCATATATCAACCTCTATATATACCAAACGTCCTATTCGTGTTCATGAACCCAAAAATTCACATTGAAAATACTTTGACTATTCTTTCAATTCCTTGGCAACCAAAAATCCAAATCATTCTCTCCAAGGATCAAAAGCCAAAGAAATCCTTCATTGTTCTCATACCAATCTTTGGCTTGTTGAGTAAAAACATCAAATCCATAAACACCAAACACCTGTCTCACAACTCCAATTAAACTTCCAGAAGATCATCAGTTTAAAGATCCGGGAAGGATTTGCTTGAAGAGCTGGAGTGCGTGGCGATTCACGGGAGGTAGAAATTATACAAGGCTGGGATTTAGCACGAATCTGCAAAATCCAGGAGGGTCTTGAGTTCATACAGTAAGGAGGTCAAAAAATTGAGAATGTCAATGATGTCTGGCATGCTGTAAGTTGGTTTCTACAATAGTGAATCTCTACTGGCTTGTGCCCAGAGTTTTTACCCAGTTGGGTTTCTCCGTCAACATGTTTATTGTGTTTTTACCGCTTTAATTTATTTACTTGTCAATGGTAATCCAACATAGGTAGATAAAGCACGTGAATTAATCTGGACAAATTATAATTTGTGTGACTTGTTGCATGAATTATTCAAAAAGTTTTTAATTCCGCAAAAATACCTATTCACCCCCCCTCTAGGTGTTAGTTGGGTCGAACGATAGGTTTTTCAATTTGAATTTGCCTTTATTCGTTGGAGATTTGATTTGAGATGCTAACGTTCCCATATTTTATGTTTGGCATTTGGTAGAAGGAACACAAAATGCTAGGAAAGAACTTTGGGGTTTGCCACGGCTACAGGAGTGTTGGACAATTCTTCAGTGATTGCCCGATAAAAAGTTGTTGCCCACATTGTATGCATGGATTTCAAAAGTTTTTCGAGGTTGAAAGGGACACTGTTAACAAAGGCAATTTTTTCAAATGTTGCAGTGTGAAGTGCGGGTTTTGGGAATGGTGCAAAGATGGAGAAGCAATTGGTAAATCTAGTAACAGCAGCACAACTTTGGCTAAACAAGCAGTCCACGAAGCAGTTGACGATATGTCGCGAATGTTCCAATCTCAAGTCCGGATAAATAACGAAGAAAAGCTTTTGATCTCTGTGAATGTGAATGTGAACGTGACGGTCCATCGAGAAAAATCGCCTGTTGAAGGGAAAATGAAGGGGAAAGACACGGCTTAATTACTGGTTTATGATGTAATGGCTCTTTTGTGTTAAGTAGAGGAGTGTTGTATATTTGGGTAATTAGTTAAGTGCAAATGGGGGATTTTTGTTGAACCAGCAGTGCCTTGCTAGCACATATTCAGATGGTGGAGGATTTAGGTTGAACTAGTAGTTCATTGTTGCAATGCACATTTTATGTTGGTGCGCTTCACCCCCTAGCATTTGTCATTGACTTTTGTGGTTTAATCAATGATATTTAACTAGCCTCTTTTTTTTCTATCTTTACTGTGAATTATGATTTTGATGTGGTTGCACACGGTAGACAAATGGAAAATTCCAGCAACATTTTTAGTTAAATCTTCCTCAAAAGTCCGAGTTGTTGAAACAAACCAAATTGTATGTATGTTATAAATAGGTACACGGAGAAAAGAACAATCAAGAATAAAATATGTAGTATAGAATCTTGAAACAAGATTCCAGATTTGCCACTACAATAACATGTTACATTGATGAAGACATTCTAAATTTCCATGCGGAGTAGTGACAAAGGAGAGACAATCTGGATAACAAAACTACCACCACACTGGCAACATGATTGATCCACAAAAAATGGTGACACAACACAAGACCAAGCCTACCATACTTGAAATTTTGAAAAATTGAACACAACATGAAGAAAGGGAACCATAGTTCAGATATCACTAACAAGGGCAAAATTTTCTGCATTTCATTCATCTTCGAATCAAAACATATAAATATTACAAGAATGTAATGACACTACAGCCTATAGAAACCTATACTAGATTAACAAAAACTCCTCAACAATAACTCGACCCTTAGACCTTGTGTTGATAACAAAATGCTGTGGGTACTTTCTCAACAACATGAGCAACCCATACCATGGTTTTCCATTGGCTTCAACATGAGCAACACTAAGGCATCTTCGTCGGGCATCTTCGTCAATAACACCGCCTCGAGCTACATTTATGACGCGGACACCCTTTTTCATCTTTGAAAAGGTTTCATCATTAAATACCTTGTTAGTTGTAGGAGTTAGAGGCATATGGAGTGAAATGAAGTCTGCAGTGGAGATGGCCTAATCAAAACTGACCAACTCAACACCAATAGCACGTTCTCTATTCGCTGGAGCATAAGGGTCATATGCAATCACATGCATGTCGAGTCCTTTTGTGCGTCTTGCAACTTTAGAACCAACCTTACCAAATCCCATAATTGCTGATGTCTTCCCAACCAGAGAAACGCCAACATACTTGTTGCGTTGCCATTTTCCTGTTAACGTTTAATGAAGAAATAGTCAACTCATATGAAATCCGTTTTGCAAGATAAGCGATAAATTAGACTACTTAACTATATGAAATTATTATACAGGTCTTAAGTTTCTGATTAAATAAATTATCCAAAGAATATTCAGCTATGTCGAAGTGTTTGCATCAATAAGGGTAAAGGTCTAAATCATCCATGCATAAAATACACGGTCACTTCGACTTTAAATTCAGGCAGTGACGAAATTATAAACACAAGACGTGAGAGTTTTTCTTCAAGCCACAAGGAACAGAAGCTAGCAATGCAATATTTTCTTATGAACATCTTCTCGATTTTTGACATGTCCCATGCTTTTGGACATTAAAAACTTTGAAGCAAGTGCAGTCACTTACTTAAGCAATACTTGTTTCTAGATGCATCCCAAGAATTTAATACCTGTCATCTCCATCGTCGGTGTTTCTTGAAAGCACAGCACAGAAGAGTAGGATCCTCACAACTTTATTGGTCTATAGGTTTACTACTTAAAAACACAAAAAAGAGATGGAGGATTTGCATTTTTATCATCGAGAAAAATAAATACAAATTGTAATTGTTGTGATTGAAATATATGTGTACCTTGGGAATTCGAATCAACGTTTGTGGTGATTGTGGGGATCAACGTAGTACACGGTACTTGTTGAGTGAACATACGGCTCATCCCATCACCCTACATCACGTTCTTCGCATTAATAACATCAGAAATTCTTACAAAACTTAGCAATTAATATACAAACCAGTAGTAGTTGCGAAAATGAGAACGGCATTGGCATTGAGTATTGCTGCTCAGGTGGTGGCGAAACCTCGGCCACACCATCCGGGATACAACTATTCCTCGGGGTTGGTCTCTTTCCTTTTGCGTGGCTCGATCGCAGCTGCAAGTATACCATAATGAATTTCACGTATTGTATAAAATGAAGTGAATAAAAGAGTATAACATACGAGTATACCTTGATGTGGTAGTGTTCGCTTCCAAAGGCCCTTCTCTCCGTTTTGTCCTCGGGGCTCCTTTTTTCTTCGATGGTATCGGATCTTTCACAGTGGCACTACCTTCATTTCGCGATGCAGTGCAATGTAAATTGATATTACTACAAGTACTCGAGGGGGTCAAACTAAACTCCTTGTTTTGAAGTTGTATCCAATCTATGATCACATGATACGTCCCTTCGTCATCTGCTGCAAGGTCTGCTACCGAGGTAAATGCCTTGCACATCTCGTCACATCTCAACTGTGCAGGAGTACTAACCAAACCGTCGTAATTAACGGCAACCCTTGTGTGCACTCTACTGATGTCTCGCCTCCACCTATGCAGTATATAGCGATCTGGCATCACACTCACATCATTATGTATCAATACCACGATTGCATGCCTACATATTATACCCTGAAATTCGAACAAGTGACAACTGCATGTGATTTCGCAGTTCTCCCTATTGAAGGACACCTGAAAATGTTTTTTCTTTCGTATCTCCCCACAGACTACATCCTCCCGTACCTCATGCATCGTCCCCATATGTCCTTCTGAAACAGACATGAGGTCACAGTAAACCTTCCCTGTGAATTCGACTTGAACTTCCTTGAACTTCGAAAGTGTGTACAATGCCTGATATTGCTTTTCCATTTCATAAGTTGTTGCACACAGGAGCATTTGAGAGAAGGACTTGAAATCGGCCTGAAATTCTTTCTCAACCTTATTCCGCAGTGTTCATTCGTACTGTTCGACGAACTGTTTCAACGATGTTTTAGGTTGCACATAACCGTCGAAGAAGACATTCATACTTTCACTTCTCTGCGTTGTTGACATACCAGCCCAGAAAATTGTTTTTAAGAAACATGGCACCCAACGTCCTTTATTTTCATACAATCCGGACAACCAATCATTTTCGCTTAAGTCATATATATCAAGCATCGATTACCAACCTTCCTCAAATTCTTCAACAGATTGCGAATCGTAGACCAATACGTGTATGGTCGAAAATATCGAAGACTTGTCCACATGATATCCAAACTTTTCTGGCAACTTTTTCAATACGTGCCACAAACACCATCTATGTTTCATATTAGGGAAAACTATCTAAATTGCATTCTGCATTGCCCTATCTTGATCAGTGATTATTCCATGCGGAGCTTGACCATTCGTGCACTTAAGCCATGTCGTAAACAACCACACAAATGTATATGTGTCCTCATTCGATACCAACCCACAACCCAGCAACGTTGATTGCTCGTGATGATTCAAGCCAACAAAAGGGACGAAGGGCATGTCGTATTTATTAGTGAGGTAGGTTGTATCAAACGTCACAACGTCCCCGAACTCCTTATATGCCTGCCTGTACCGATTATCAGTCCAGAAGACATTCTTCAGGCATGAATCATCATCCAAGTCAATACTAAAGTAAAATTCGGAGCATCGGGATTGCATTTCAGAAAAGTAAGTCTGTATTGCAGCTGCATCACCCTCACCAAGTCTTAGTCGTCTCACCTTTTCGATATAGTTCCGACAATCTTTTTCAATACAAGTCATATTCTCGTAGCCACCAGCCTCAATAACTGCGGAGTTAAAACTTTTATGCAATGGTATTCCTGCTATGTCATTCACTTCGAGCTTTCATTTCACGTGCCGTCATTTCTCGATTGCATCTCTATAATCTGGACTTAGTAGGACTCGTCTTATGGTTGTGGTCAAGATGGACCTCGTTAATTTTCTAATAACCATGGATATCTAAAGATGCCGAGATCCTAGCTTTGCAACCCGTTTGAATTGTTGGTTGCAGCTTCAAAGAAGTGCTTGTATTACCAGTTCTTCGTCCCTCCCTACTACACGTCAACGTGATATATCTCAAAACACCGTCATCATCTCTCGCAGAACTCCTCTTCCTAACTGGAAAACCCACGGCATAGGCACATCTTGCATAAAAATCATATACTTCCTTTTTAATAATTAAATTGCATACCAACCCCGACACGGTCAAACCATCTCCTACTGTTTCGTCTTCCACGACATTGACATTGTCCTCCACATTCTCAATCTCTAAATCTATGAACAAAACATCTTCCATATTCGGTATTCCTACAAAACACAAACAATAGCATTATTAATTTTTTAAATGTCCAACCTTCAATCCAAATGTAGCTCAGTTTTGTGCACATGTGTAGTTTAAATTTGCCATATATTTCATCACCCAGTACGTCTTCCATAAAAATCCAGTTTGTTGTTTCTTTGGTTTAATTACACGACATCACCTTCAAGCACCCCAAACATCATCTCACCACTAGCATCTTTCACCGTCGTGACCTTAGCCACTGAGCTAACCATATCTGTCGAAGGTTTTCAAATTCGAAACCAACTTGGATTCGAGAAACTATGTCTACAAATTTACTAATTTATTGAAACTATGTCTATATCTTTTATCAATGTCTATAATTTAAATTTGACATGCTCCATTACTTAATAATTAAGACAGTACTTACTTTATTTCAATTTTAATTACATTTCATAAACGAAATAGACATGGGGGATAAGAACAGACAATACCAACAACATTTTAACCATAAATTCATATCGTTGGAACAAGCCACCTAATTTCGGAGCATCGGGCGCCTACGGCTGGTGTGGAGAACTTGGAAGAAACACGCAAGTTTGTTATGCTGCAGCAGCTAAGAAGAAGATAATGGACCAAAAATTCCAAAACACTTCACTGGATTCTTGGGGAAAAAAAACTTAGGTAACACCGTTCTATATGATTCGACCATTGACTAACAAATAATTTCCATTTTTGGTGATCATCATTTTTTCCCCTGAACTTGTTACCGTTTTCTGTGATTCTCTTTTGGGACCAAATGGGATTGGGTTGAAGAAAAGCTGATTGGGAGAACTGAGGAGAGAGAAAAATCATTTGTTGTCTTTTTTTAATATTTATGTACGTATCGATCACGTGGTATGTTTTCCTCTCCATTTTGGTGCCTAAACCAGCATTCCAAAAATCAATCGGAACCTTCCATTTCCCTCCCATCTTAGCCGTCCACGTCACTTTTTCATCCAATTTTGTAACCTATCTTTGTACAAAGAGCATTATTGGTGGAGTATAGAGGAGAAGGATGTTTTGATGACAATTTGGGATGGGTGTTGTTGGCAGTTCCTTTCATTTTCTCACTTCATTTTTATTTAATTCAAATTGAGGGTTCATTTTAAACAAAAAAAATCACTTTTGCATGGCTCGATTAGGTCCACGAGCTTATATATATATATATATACATATATATATATATATATATATAAAACATTTTTGTCTCTTTTGTTCCCATTTTTTTAAGAGCTCGTCCAAATACGAGCCATCTTTTTACTAGCCGAGCGGCTTGCTCAGCTCGATTGCCACCCTTAGGCTGAATTGACTTTGTCGTAAAAGGATGATGGTCTTACAGTTTAAATAGGTTTGAGATTCATGTCGCCATAAATGAAAGGCTAGGGACTTCCACATCATAATTAAAGGTCAGGGACCTCAAGTGAAATTTACCACAATAACTTTGGCACTAGATATACATGGCATACGAATTTACAGCAGCTTTTTCATACATACTCTGTCAAGTTTCAACTACTACTCGCACGTACAACCCCCTCTCCGGTGTTTTGGCTAAATTCCATATCAGAAAACTTTTCAATCTGTTGATTGAAAATATGAAAGCCTCAGTCAAGTTCAGGGAAGATCAGAAACCTTTATTGAGAGCAAAAATCCCATTTAACATTTCGAGTTTCCGGCTTCAATCCGGAATAGTTGTCGGTGAATCCAAAGAATTCTCTCTAAATATCGGCACTTTATTTGATTCTGGGCCTTCTGTCAAATTCTGTTACCGTGCCAATGATTCACAAAATCCCTTTAGCTTTAATTTCAAGACTGGGATAGGACACTTCGGGTCACCGATCGGAAGCCCTTTAACCATGAGCGCGGAGTTCAATTTGACTAGCAGTAAAAATCCCTGTTTTTTCATCCATTTTAAACCTGATTTTGGTGATTTTTCGGTGAAAAAATCGCACTATTCAGAATCTGTCGAGGGTTTGGGCGAAAAATTAACCGGCCACTTCACGGATGGGAAGCATCTTTTGGAGCCGAGGGCAGTGGCGAGACGGGTGGAGGGATTGTTGAAGGGAACGGAGGCTAGTGCAAGAACGGCGTTGCCGGTGTGGGATTTGGCCGTGGTAAATCTACGGTTGGCACTTAGTATCCCGCCGGCGGCGGCAGCCGGGATTAGATTGCCACTGTTGGTGATGAATAAAATAGGTATCCAACGCTTGGCAGATTCTGCTTCGCCCAACACAGAGATTGCTGACGTGTCAAAGACATGTTTGGATGTGAAGAGACAGGTTGAAGTTTTTCAAACTGAGAATGCAATGTTGAGACAGGCTTTGAATGATTTGAGAACAGAAATAAGTGCAGGAAAAGTGAACCTTTTATCACATAAAGAAGAAAAAATAAGGAAAACGGGGCCTAAATATTTGTGCTTCGATCAAGTTTAGGTTTAATTTCTTTATATTTATGTTTTAGGTAAAGGTTTGGGTTTTGGGATTTTCTTTTGATGTTTGGCTTTGTTTATAGAGATTGTAAATACTGTGTTTGATTAATCTTTTTTGGGTATGTTTAATTAATGTTATGGGTGAATTCTTTGTTTCATTTCATATGTTTAGGAATGGCAATGGGGTGGGCGTCCCACCCACGCCCCGCTCCCCCTCCTCAAACGGGGCGGGTGAAGTGGGGCGAGGCCACGCCTCATTTGTTGTCCAGTTTAATTTTATTATTTTTTTTTTTACATTTTTTAAATTTCAAATTATGTTATTATTAGAGAATAAAATATAAATTCAAAATTTTTAAATTCAAAGTAAACACTTGAAATAAACAATGTTAAAAATTAAATAATTTCAAATAGAATTACGTTTTGACTAAATTATATTTCTTTTGTAATTAATTAAAATTTTATATTTGTATTTTATTATCTAATAATAATATAACTTGAAATTTAAAAAAAAAAATCACGGGGAGGGGTCGAGGGAGGGGCACCACACCCCGCCCCTGCCAACCCATCGGGACGGGACCCTACGAGGGTAAGACGGGTTGGGACGGATTTTTTTACAATCACTACCTATGTTAATTAATACTTACTATAAAGTATTAACCAACAAGAGTTAATTACCATAGGCCCTTTATCTTCTCGCCATCTCGGGTGATGATGATTTCCATCCGTTGAAATATACGAGTGCTAAAATTAAATAATGAAGAGTTAGATGCTATGAAAATTGACCAATGACTCATACGAGATGTTAGTAAAGAGAACGGATCTTTTCACTAACGTGGTACAGTATGACAATAACATCTATTGGATATAAATAGCGAGGTCTCTACATAAATGAGAGTTGTACGTAATTTCAGGAAATTGAATTATTTAGAAATTGTAAAGATGGAATTTGAGTGGAAGGAAAATGAATTCCAAAGAATTGAATTGTCTAGAAGTTATTTTTCTGAAAATTGTAAATTATTGTGTTTGATTGGTATAATTTTTCACATGAAAAATGTTGAAATAAAAGTATTTTTTGATGTTCATTTAACTTTGTTTTATATGAAAATTGTTGATTAAATGGATAAAATTTACTATCATTGAGGATGAAATTTGTTTCCATTGCCAACAAAAAATAAAAATAAAAAAATTCAAGAAAATCATATATCTTTTGGTGTTCCATTGACTTTATTTTACATGAAAATTGTCAATTAAAGGAAAATATTTTTTTACGATAATTCTTAAAATCTGTTTTCATTGCCAAAAAAATAAAAAAGTGTTACAGTAACCAATGAAAAACATGAAAAATTTTAGGTGGTATGAAAAACTAAAAAATTAATGCTATGAAAAAAGAGAGCCATCAAACAAGCAAAAACATGAAATTGGAATTGATTTTCTATTTTGCATGGAAAATTTGAGCGTATCAAACACATCCTACTGTAATGCTATTTACATAGAACTGTTGGGAATTTACTTATACATGCACAACGGAAAATTAAAATTATTTCGTTTCCCACCGAGGATCCCTTTGTGTTTAGATAGAAATCGTGATAAAGATTGTACCTTTGAAAAATTTTGCAAACCTTTTACTTTTCTTCTCGTTCCAGCAATCTTGATTCGCCACCACAGCTGTCCAATTGTCCAGCCTCCAACGGTGATCCACACAGAGAATAAGATTGCAGCTTCTAGGTTTTCTCTTTGTGCCAACAAGAATAATGAAAACCATATGGACCTCAAACCCTAGTCATGTATTTATATAAACCCAAACGGGCTCGGCCCGATCCGGTCCAATATTTAATTAATCCATTTAATTAAACCCAGTCCTTGAATTAATTAATCCAATTAATTAATTCGGGAATATAAATAACAAATCCAATTAATTAATTTATCCGATGATTGTTAAATTAACCAATTGACAATTTGCAATCTTCCAATTCTCTTTTGTGTGTGACCCATTAGGTTCCCGACCACGATGCCTAACGACGTGAAATATTATTTTGATCTAATTAAAATTGATAAATTAAAACACCCTTTTAATTTATCGTCAATTCACACTCGCCGTCCCTAATTGACATCTAGCAATGTGTCAGAGTAATACATGTGACGGGAAATGTCATGTGGTATGACAAAATCGAATTCGTTCGTTTACCGTGAAACTATAATCCCTTCGTCAATACGATCCGATCAATTACGAAATATGGAAGTGTGTCAATCTCGATTATCGATCATATCTTTCACTCCACTATCAAGTCAATATAAGTCGAAAACTTCTTTTCGACTTATGAGTACACCTTGGCCAAGGATTTCATCATTGACTTAATTGAATGAAACGCAGATCATAATCTCCTACTATCTAAGAGTGACGAATCCTTTATTGGTCAATCACAACCTTCATACGATTCTTGACGTACCAGAACGATGTCGTATTAGCGACCCTTTACAGAGCAACATTCAACACTGTCAAAGTATGACTGTCCTCATATAAGGTACCATGACGACCTCAAGTCAAATGACTAATTCCACTACCGAACGTTAGAGATTAACCACAAACACTCATATAGTTATCCATGTGGAATCTCTCGGCGAGTCTCCAATATTTTGTTCTATAACAAAATATCAACGTGTTCGTTTAAGTGTCACCACACTTTAGCTTGTGAGATCAGTTACTTACTTCACAAGTAAGAAATGTCATACGTGATGGTCTAACCGTAATAACGATATCCGTATCTCGTTATTACTTACGACCATAGATGACTTAAGATTCAATCGGATGTAATTTGTATCTCACAATCACAACTCCTTGTAATTAACAAATTACAAAAATTTGAATTTTCGGACTCTATTATTTATTTAATTGTCTATTAATCAAATAATAAATCTGTCATTTAAATTGCATTAATTATATATAAAAAGTATTTATGTCCAAAGCTGATTGGACCTAGAGCATAATACTTACAAACTCCCACTTGCACTAGATCCAATCACTTATGTATCCAATATCATAAGTCTACATAACAATCATGTTTATATTACAACAACTCTTTGTTAATAGATCTGCAATATTGTTAAATGTGAGAATTTGTTCTTCTCTTTACGTCATTTCCATGTATTATCTATTTGATGAGATTATACCGCCTTAATATATGTTTGGATCATAGATGAGACCTTAGTTCCTTTACTTTTGCAATGGCTCTATTGTTATCACAATACAATGGTATGTGATCAACAATATCAGGAACTCCTCCATGTTCATTTATGAACATCATGATCCAGATTGCAACTCTTTGCTACTTCTGAAATAATCATGTATTAGGTTTCTACTATTGAATCAACGGTTGATTCACGTTTGGAACCTTTCCAACATACCGTTTAAGAGTAAACCAGTTTCTCCATATAAAATCTTTTCAATATTTTATATAGATTGAGACGAGTTAAGCAACATTCTCGATCTATCTCTATAGATCACGTTGCTTCTCCCATATTGTTCAAGAATAAATCCTTTAACAACCATTATTTCAACGATTGAAACATAGGTATGTCGTTTTCTATAATATTAGGAATACGATAATGCTCCCACTATCTTCTTGTAAACACACAATTCGTCTTCAAATTTGATAAAATCAAATACTTTGACTTTTTTTCATCAAATCGAAGATTTCAACTCCATAGAGACTTATCTTAACCTTTAGTTACGATATACAATTGTTGCAAATAAAACCCGAATGGATTTCAGCAAGGCCACAGGAGAAAGGTTTCACCAAGGTCAACACTTAACCTTTGCTTCTAGCCTTACTTTGTATATATGGATATTCACATCCACATCGACATTTCCCTTGTAAACTATTTACAAAACCTTATGGGTTTTATTCCATCAGGAGACTCGACCAAGGTCCAAACCTTGTTCACATACGCCGAATTCATCTCGAGTATAATGGCCTCTTGCTGTCTCTTTTAAGTTAACACTTGACTTTATTTTGTTGCAACTAGCAGGTTCATTATCCTGGATCACTAATACCTGATTAATAATCATGGATTCGCACCTTCTTGAAGATCGAATGATCCTACTAGATTCACATAGAGCTGTCATGTCCTCAGGAGTCTTTAATTCCTGATCAAGAGTATGTCCCATATCAGATATGGGATCAAACTCGAATTCATCTACTTGGTTAACTATATCTGTGGACTCTTGAACTCTTTCAAGTTCTATTTTGCTCCCACTGTCCTCCCTTAGAGTAAACATTTTCTCTAAAAGGAAGATATGTCGTGAGACGAAGACTTTTTTCATGATAATAGAATTAATATTCAAATGTCTGCTTTGAATATCCCTACAAATATGTATTTATCAGATTTAGCGTCAAACTTATCCGATTCAAGGCGCTTCAAATAAGCGTCATGGCCCCAAACTTTCACATAAGATAATTTGGGATTATTGCCTTTTCATAACTCGTATGGAGTCTGTTAACCAATTTAGATGGGACATGATTTAGTGTGTTGCACACTACAATCAATGCATTACTCCAAAACAATTTTGGGAGAGTTGCATGACTTGTTATTAATCCAATTATATCTAATAATTAACGATTCCTCCTTTTAGATACACCACATTGTTGCAGTGTATATGAAGGAATCCACTGTAAGAAAATCTCATTCTCTCTTATATAATCTATATTTTATCTTTAAGATACTCTCACTTGATCGAATTTTAATGTGAGGGTATCTTTACCTATTTGTTTCTCTACTTCTAGTTTGAATCCCTTGAACTTTTCAAGAGTTTCATGTTTGAGGTTTTCATCGAGTATACATGATCATTGATGAAATAAGAGAAACATTATCTGACATTAATTGACACGAGCCATATGCATCACCATGCATTAGACCAGTAATTATACTGACCTTTCTTCTTTTCAAGTAAAAGAAGATTTGGTCATTGTGTCAGACATGCATAATTTGTACTTATCAAAATCAATTAATCCCAAGTATACATCTTTATGTAACTTTGGAATTATATTTCATCTAAATGACAAAGTCTGTCATGCCAGATTTTGGTAATAATTAGATTATCGCATTTATACCTTTTAATTTCTATACTCATTATAGAATCCTTAGTATTAAAGAATATAAACGTCGTTTTGTAATTTACGATAGCCATTAGGATCTTTATTAAGATAAACAAGAACAACAATTGTCCTTAACATTAAAATAGTTCATGTCCGAACATGAAATTCATTTTAATGTTCCAGCTATGGCGGATATAAAGCGACATTTCTCTAATTCCAATACTAAACTAAAAGGCAATAGCAAGAAGTATATTTCTTCAGGCAATGCAGCAACATTTGCTCATCTCCAACGTGTAGCTCGACTTCTCTCTTTCGCGGTGGTCTACTTCTATTCAGTTTCTCCATATTTGTATAAATAAGAAATTTACACTTGGTATCAAATACCTGAAAAGCTAATGAAATAGCCATAAGCCTTGCAATATTCCTTCCAATGACCTTTCATTCTATAATAAAATCAAAGGTCATTAGATTTGGTATTGTCCTTCGCTTAGACTGTCTTAACCATATTGGGTGCTTTCTCAAAGTCTCTTTAGACTTCCTCTTAATTCCCTTAGAGGAATCAATGGCTTGCCCGCTTCTAACTTTGTTATTGGGCATAACAGTCCTAAACATGTTAAGTAACTTAATGAGTATGCATTCGAGTTTATTCATATCATAATTTATAATTAGCGTGAATAACTCTATGATAGAGATTGCAGAGCTAAGTCAATACTTAATTCACAGTTAATGATTGAACTCAGTTGAGACACTTCTCATGTCAATCATCTTCAATACATGAGAATTGACTGAAAATTCTTTTGTCACTTTGCATCGGTATAGTTGTTTGAAAGTCTCATATCCTTCTACACACGATTATTATCATACAACTCTTTGTAATGAAAAATTATGTGTTAACATCTATACTCTCGAGTTGTTTTTGTAACTCAGGTGGCATAGTTGCAAGTATCACATACGTTGCAGTACTATTGTCATCACTGCGTTTATTATAGTAGCCACATTTTCTTTAGTTGAGTCATCATCAGGTGTTACTGGAAAAAGGCTACTTAAGGACAACCAACTTTCTCATGCCTGAGAACAATTTTCAAATTTCAGTGCCAATCAAGAAGATTTAATTTGGTTGTTGGCATCCAATATGCCTCTCAAATACACATTGTTACTCACGATTCAATAAATATGAATGACGAAAAGAAAAAGAATAATATATAAAATACATCAATTAATTTAACATGAACTTTTATTAAATTAATTCTGCTCCCACTATTTAACTAAAATTTATGACCCTCTTACATAAATTTATAGAGTCCATACTTGACTCCCAGTGGGTTGGGATCCCATCTATTATATTAAGATCTTGAGTGTACTCAATAAGCCTTAGTATAACATTTGGGTAGATACTATTATCAATTGTATCTCCATACAACTCTCAAATCATTAAGCTGACAACTCTTTGTTTTCACACATTTTATGTGTTAGCTTAATACGCCTCTAAAATTTATCTCCTTGAGGGTACTCAACAAAAGATAAATTTTAGTTAAGTCAAACCCGTCATTCATAAATATCAAATACTTCATAGTGTCAAACATATTCCTAATGGACCAACTTTGAGTGTACTTAATAAGTTGAGACGATTTGGGACTTTGGTTTTTTCACTATAATGATGGAAGACGATTATAAATGTGACTTAATATTTTATGGAGGGATTTTGCATTTAAAGGTCTCATCAAAATAATAATAATATATATATTTTATTATACATCTACTATGCAAGTAAATATATATAACATAATATAATAGTGTGGACGATTATGGACTTTACTATCTAGTTTTCCCGAGCCATAAGAAAGACTAGTTGGTCAATTCCTAGGAGGTATTACATTAATCAGTATCAATGTGCCATTTCCATGGTCTCCTCCTTTTATTGTTTCTTCAATTAGTCTAGTTGCAACTTGTATCCTCTATTAGTTGGCACGCATGCCTAAATGAAATTGGACTCGCATGTCCATAACAACAATAATAATAACGGACTTACATGTCCAAAATAATCAAGAGCTCGCAAGTCCAAAAAAAGGACAAGAATAAAATTAACCATTCAACACATTCATATGGTCGAGTCCATAATTGTCCACTAATAATACATTCATCACATAAATGGATACCTATATAATATCTAATATTATATGCAAATTAATTTCAAGTTTCTAGCAATTAAGTTTTCTAAATTCTTTTAGACAAATGGATCGGAACAATTAAATAATTAATTAATCATATTAATCGATTATTTAATTAGCGGGAATATTTAATTAAAATCAAATTTTAATTAAATAACAAATTAGAGTCAAACTCTAATTAAACAATTATATGGCGGGATTATTTAATTAAAATCAAATCTTAATTAAATATCAAATTAGAGTCAAACTCTAATTTCAAAATGTAAGGTGGTTGAATTTAATTAAAATCAAATTTTAATTAAATGACAAAACTAGAGTCTAACTCTAATTCCAATATTTAAGGGCGAATGAATTTAATTAAAATCAAATTTTAATTAAATGGTAAAATTAGAGTCCAACTCTAAATCTAAAATTTTAGGGCGAACATGTTTAATCAAAATCAAATTTTAATTAAACATCAAATTAAAGTCTAACTCTAATTCCAAGAAAAATTTTAGGGCAAAACAATTTAATTAAAATCAAATTTTATTTAAATGCCAAATTAGAATCCAATTCTAATTTCTAAAATATCTTCGGGTGAAAAATTAATTAAAATCGAATTTTAATTAAGTCCTAAATTAGAGTCCAACTCTAATTTAAAATTGAATCAATATTTTAAATTAGGATAACACTCCTAAATAAAATAAAATTCAATTGGGGTCAAAGTTTAATATTTGAGTTAAAATCCAATTTCAACGAAAATAAAAAAATGTCATCAATTTTTAAATAAGATTTTAATTTGGGTCAAAATTAAATTATTGGTCAAACTCATTTGGAAATCAAATGTAAAACACCTGCTAATTTAAAATTCAATATATCTTTAAAAATTCAAAATTTGACCCATTTGAAAAATACCAAACAGGCCCTCCGATTTCTGAAATTGTGAAAAAGGCCCTTATTTCAATATTTACACGTTTACCACCGAAGTGAAATTACAAGTAAGGGTCATCAATATCAAATAATGCAAAATGGTCCCTTACTTAAATAACTTAACAAATTGACCCCATAAGGATATTGCAAATGGGGGCTTGCAATTTCACAAATTGCGTCAGAGGCCCGCGCCTCCATTTCACCCAAACCGACTGAAAACCCTAACCAAAAAAATTTTTGTTTTTCTTTTCTTCTCGTTTCTCTTGGCCTCATGGGGCGGCGACCGGTGCCGTCCCTTCCCTTTCATCGCTCGGCAGTAGCGCCTGCTGCCACTTCGGGGCAGCAGCGCCGGGCGTTGCCCAACGCCGGCCAGTCCCCCATCTTTTTTTTTTTTCAGATTCCAATCCAAAATTTATTTTATATTCAAAACCATTTTGTTGATATAAATTTCTAATTGTTAGAAATAAGAAATCAACAATCAACTTTTGATTATTTACATATACAAGACAATAAACAGTCTCTAACAAACATAAAGTAGACTCTGATACCACTGTTGAGAATCTACTTATACATGCACAGCGGAAAATTAAAATTATTTCGATTCCCACCGAGGATCCCTTTGTGTTTAGATAGAAACCGTGATAAAGATTATACCTTTGAAAAATTCTGCAAACCTTTTGCTTTTCTTCTCGTTCCAGCAATCTTGATTAGCCACCACAGCTGTCAAATTGTCCAGCCTCCAACGGTGATTCACACAGAGAATAAGATTGCAGCTTCTAGGGTTTTCTCTCTTGTGCCAGCAAGAATAATGAAAATCATATGGACCTCAAACCCTAGCCATGTATTTATATAAACTCAAACGGGCTCGGCCCGGTTCGATCCAATATTTAATTAATCCATTTAATTAAATCCGGTTCTTGAATTAATTAATCCAATTAATTAATTCGGGAATATAAATAACAAATTTAATTAATTAATTTATCCGACGATTGTTAAATTAACCAATTGGCAATTTGTAATCTTCCAATTCTCTTTTGTGTGTGACCTATTAGGTTCCCGACCACGATACCTAACGACGTGAAGTATTATTTTGATCTAATCAAAATTGATAAATTAAAACACCATTTTAATTTATCGTCAATTCATACTCGCCGTCCCTAATTGACATCTAGCAATGTATCATGGCAATACATGTGACGGGAAATGTCATGTGGTATGACAAAACTGAATTCGTTCGTTTACCGTGAAACTATAATCCCTTTGTCAATACGATCCGATCAATTACGAGATATGGAAGTGTGTCAATCTCGATTATCGATCATATCTTTCACTCCACTATCAAGTCAATATAAGTCGAAAACTTATTTTCGACTTATGAGGCAAGTTTTCGACTTATGAGTACACCTTGGCCAAGGATTTCATCATTGACTTAATTGAATGAAACGCAGATCATAATCTCCTACTATCTAAAAGTGATGAATCCTTTATTGATCAATCACAACCTGCATACGATTCTTGACGTACCCGAACGATGTCGTATTAGCGGCCCTTTGCAGAGCAACATCCAACACCACCAAAGTATGACTGTCCTCATATAAGGTACCATGACGACCTCAAGTCAAAGGACCAATTCCACTACCGAACGTTAGAGATTAACCACAGACACTCAGATAGTTATCCATGTGGAATCTCTCGACGGGTCTCCAATATTTTGTTCTATAACAAAATATCCACGTGTTCATTTAAGTGTCATCACATTTTAACTTGTGAGATCAGCCACTTACTTCATAAGTAATAAATGTCACATGTGATGGTCTAGCCGTAAGAACGATATCCGTATCTCGTTATTACTTACGACCATAGATGATTTAAGATTCAATCAGATGTAATTTGTATCTCACAATCACAACTTTTTGTGATTAACAAATTACGAATATTTGAATTTTCGGACTCTATTATTTATTTAATTGTCTATTAATCAAATAATAAATCTGCCATTTAAATTGCATTAATTATATATCAAAAGTATTTATGTCCAAAACTGATTGGACTTAAGGCATAATACTTACAAGAACCACAACCACCAATTTTGTAGTGAAAACATATAGAACACGACATAACGTGCAGATATTTGCAACAACAAATTCCTCACAGCCAAACACGCTTTTGCAATATTTTCGAGTCACAACCTGACTCTTACAATTCGGTTAATAGGTTTTTTTTTAAGGTCTTGAGACATTAGGAGATTTTTTTCTTTCCTTTTTCTTTTCAATTTTTTTTTAATAATAAAAGTGTAGATCAAGCTCCATTAATAAGGTGAATGATACATAAGTGCTTGTTTGATAGTACTTTTTAACTCTTAAGTATTTTATAAGTTATGAGTCTTACCGAATTTATAGATGACAAGTGGGAAGTGAGTTGTGAGTTGTATATTTAACCTGCTTAGATTATATTTTAAAATTTGTCAAACGTGTCAACAAAGTTTCATCGAAGGGCATTCAAGCAGTAGTTTTATTTTATTTTAGTCTTATAATTTTAATTTATTTTAATATGGTATTCGACTTATACTTTTTTTTTTTTTTTTTTTTTTTTTCAAATCAGCCATTCTATCCAGTGTTGTGGATCTCGTGACTAGGATCGCAAGCACAAGTCTGCTACCCTCATATTTGCCAAAAATTAAAAAAATTGTATTCAATTGAGTCTGAATCAAACGGCGTTGTGAAGTGTAACGTCATAACGTAGTAGATATTTGCTAAAACATCACTTTCCCAAATCAAGTTTATTTTACTCTTTTATGGTGACTAATTACATGTAAACAAAACAAACTTCATTAGCCAACTAAAGAACTTTGTCGAACACGTCGGCGATTATATTAGTTTAGTAATTTTGTTCGGACATGTTATGATTATGTTAGTTTCAGGAACGGTCTACGACATAATAGTCAAATATAAGAAAAAATTAAGTCGAGTAACCAACGTTCAAGATATATAAGTTCGGTGAACTATCGAATCAATTTTTCCCTAATTAAATTAACCTCGTGTTACATAAAGATGAAATAGCATATTGACAAAAGGGAAAAAAAAAAATCACAGATTTGAACAACTTTTTATTTCTCAAAAGTCTTTCAAAGACTAGAAGTATGGAATGAACGAGGGACAAATTGTGAATTAATTAATTAATTAATTTATTTATTTATTTATAAATTGCGCCTAAAAATTTATACCTGGTGTATTTTATAAAAAAATCATCGAAAGTCATTGAAATTTTTGAATACACTGACCTTTTTGTAACTTTAAAAGGTTTGGAATACAACATTTGATGATGACTTTCAAATAATTTTTTATTGTCTATAGAAGTCTATATAATATACTTAAAAAATTCAGGTTTATTGCGAAAAGTGATTTTTTTTGAAAAACTTGTGATTAAAAATTAGGAAAAATTTATGGGTATCCAAGCGAAAAATTATTTTATTAGAAAACACGTGCTTAAAAAAATATTTTTTAAAAATCTGTACCAAACAAAGACTTAGAAGCCCATATTGTCTAAATTTTTCGACTTAGAAATTTACATTGAACCCTTGTTTGAATTCCATTATTTATAACTCATTTTTTTAACGCATTTTCAATTACACATTCTTTTAAAATAATAATTTTGCTCGTTAAAAAATTTCCATTTTAAAACCATAGAATCTAAAAAATCATTTTTTTTTTCTTTTTTTAAGTAAGATTCTAACAGGGACTACATACACCACTTACATTTTTACACCAGCCATCCCCGTCCAACCCATTTTTCCTCGAGATTTTCTACAATAACATAGGGCCTGACAGATGCCATGACATAAAAGGAAGAAAAAATATTTTTTTATTTCTGCGGGACCCACAGCATATGAGTGATTGTCACCCCTTCTGGCAGAAATTTTTCGGTCACTCCAACATTTTTCTTTTTCCCTCGTCTTCTAAGGTAGTAATGAAGTTTAAAACTTTTTAACTTTTAAATTGGTGGTTTCTGTACACAAAAAACATAAGTGGTACAAAATTAACAACCGTGTTTGGTGGTACACCATGGTTTACACTTTGTCACGTAATAAATTGTGATTTGACAGTTAAAAAAATATTTTTTCAATCAATTATTTGTTTACAACAAGGACAATGTCAACAAAGTTTCAAGGCCAATAATGTATTTAGACCAATGTGTATTCATTGGAGGATCGAAAATTACCAATCAATATTAGACTAATTTTTAAACTAGTAATAAATGACACAATATGAATTCGAGAAAAAGTTAATTTGGATATAGCCAAATTCAAGTTATAATCATTAAAGTAAACTATTTAATTCATAATATTAGTTTTCAAATTACACCATACTGTCATAGTAAAATTGAACTCATTTGATAGCTCGTAATTAATTGTGTATAACAAACTCGAGAAAAATTTATTTTGATTAAGATTGAACTTAATTAGAGTCAACCAAAAAAAATTACAATAGTAATTATCGGGCCTCTATCATGTTGTGTTTTTCAATCAGAGGCCTCTTTTACAGTTAAGGCCCTAAGTCATCGCTTAGTTGACTTTGGATGAAGGTAGGCCCTGTCATCAGGTTAAAGGTTCTATTTTTTGGGTTATGACTAGGGGTGGACATTGTTCCATATGATTATGATTTCAAAAGAGAATCGAACCATGAATCAATGAATTTTTTCACAGATATGGAACCAAATCGAAACCGAATCATTCGATTCTAAGTTAGTTTGGTTTTGGTTATATTACTTAAATTTTCAAATGATAAATAAAAATTGGAATCTATCACTCTATCCATAAGTTATAAACCTATGCCTAAAATTAAAAAAAAAAAAAAAAAAAAGAAACAAAAAAAAAAAAAAAAAAAAAAAAAAGGAAAAAAAAAAAAAGATCATCAAACATTCAACAAATTCAATTTCAAATTATCAATAATCAAATGAAATATCGTTTAATAAAATTCATTCTCAAAAATCCAAACCAATAAACAAAACATATTCATAATTTGAATACACAAACATCAAGTTTCATGCCTCATACAAAATATTGTCTAATAACAATGATTCACTAATATGGACAAACGGGTCACTGATAAAAGTTAGTGGTTGTTCTATTTGTGTTTTAGTTTTGAGTTTTGAATTCATTTTGAATTTTGTGTTACGAGTGTCTATTTTTGAGATTGCTGAAAACGATTTGTCATTTTGAAAAATTGTTTTCAAAAATTAAAAAAAAAAATGAAAAACACGTCTACTTTCTAATTTTAAAAAAATGAAAATTTGATTATCCAATATATAGTTCTTTTACTTGTAAGAAAAATAATAATTGTAACCATTGTGGTTAAGACATTGAATTCCATGCTGGTAATTTAGGTTCGAATCTCAACCATCCACTAATTTATTTGAAAAATTTGTATTGTGCATATAAAAAGAAAATTTCTTTGTATTGAATTGCTGCGAAACGGAATCGAGCTCATGACCTTCAAAAAATTTGTGACTCAACCAACTAAACCATCTTGCTATTGGCAAAACTAGCCTTTTTTTCACGTTTTTGAACTTTTGGCTTGGTTTAACTAAAAACAGCCAAAACCAAAAATGACTTTTTTGGTGTTTTTTTTTTTTTTTTTGTTTTAAATTTTAAACTTGTTTTTGATAATTTGTCTATAAGAATAGGTACGTAAACACGTTTTCAGTGTTTTCAAAAATTAAAAATGACATGAAAACAACAAAGAGGACATGCCCTAAAAAAAAATAAAAAAAAAAAAAAAAAATGCCCTAAATTTTTTTTTTTTTTTTTTTTTTTTTGTACACACACTAATCAATTAATTAATAAAAATTGTGTTTAGTTCTTCGACTTTTTATTTGTTAGCAAAGTCCATAACCAGCTCCAATAAAAACATTTGGATATTTTCACAATCCTTAAAGTACATGAAAGGATTTGTTTTGTGATTATTTTGAATCAATTTCAAGTCGTGTATGTAGGGTTAAGCAAGACATACCTACTCCACTCTTACTTGTTGAAAATATTTAAAAGTGGGGTAAATAGTACAAAACGTCATTATCTTACAATGATATTGATATTGTGCAAAATATCATTGCCTTTCATTTTTCAGCATTTTCACTCCTTTTTTCCCATTTCATTGTGGAAAATGTAATTTTCATCCAATTTCTCAATAAAAATTGTAAAATGACAAATATGCAATCCGATTTAAACAAAAAAAAATTTTTAAAAAAAAATTACAATTATACTTCAAAACTTTTTAAAAAACTGCTAATAAATCCAAATAATTATTAAATGGATAATTGGTACAAAATGTCCGTACATTTTAATATTATTATGCAAACCGTCTCTGTCCTTCATTTTTTGCATTTCTACCCCCATTCTCACATTTCATTGGAAAATTATCATTTTTACTCATTTTTCAAAAAAATGAATAAAATGACTAATATACCGTTGTATTAAAATAAAAAGAAAAATAAAGAACAGATTGTATTTACACTCCAAAATTTTTCAAAAAAGAATAAATAAATTTTAAACAAATAATTAAAAACAAAAAAAATTTAAAAAAATATATATTTCTTTTTTAATTATTTATTTGTACCTTTAGGAGTATAGTTGCAATTTATTCTTTATTTTCGTTTTATTTAGATAGGAGAGTATATTCGTCATTTTTCAGCTTTTAATTGAGAAAATAGATGAAAATGATAATTTTCGAGATAGATTATGAAAATAAGGAAAAAATGAAATGTAGGGACGTTTTGCATAATAATCTTGAAAGTTAGGAACGTTTTGTGCTGATTATCCTTTTAATAATTCATTTGGATTTATTTGTAATTTTTTAAAAAAGTTTTGGAGTATAATTGCAATTTGTTCTTTAAGGTTTTTCTTTTTCCTTTTATTTAAATAGGAGGGTATATTAATCATTTTACATTTTTTAAAATCGAGAAATTGGTTGAAAATGACCTTTAACTCAATGAAAGGTGAAACAATGGTGAAAATGTCAAAAAATGAAAGGTAATGATGTTTTACATAAGGGTAATTGACACAAAACATCCCTACATTTCAAATTTATTGTGAAAAATGTTTCTACCTTTCATTTGCTGGTATTTTTGCCCTTATTCAACATTTCGTTGCGCTGAAGGTCCTTTTCACTGTTTTAAAACATAAAATGACAATTATACCCTCTTATTTAAAAAAAAAAAAAAGAGAGAAAAATTCAGAACAAATTGTAACCCTACCCCTAAACTTTAAAAAAAGTGCAAATGAGTTCCCAATACTTAAAATATTGAAAATAACAAAAAAAAAAAAAACTCTTTCTCCTCTTCCTCCTCCCTCCACTGCCACTTTTCAAGCCAAAAAATTTCGGTCAACCACCGGATCTCCATACCATCGGAAAGCTCTTTCTCCCTTCTATACATACCACCCAATGGGCTTCCATTAATTTCATTATAATGGTACAAATTCTCCTTCGCGTAGGTTAGTTTTCATTTCTCGGTTTCTAAATGAATAACCATGTTTAGGCGACAATGGGGAAGATTCATATGCTCGTTGGATGCGCCATGAGGTGTAGGTACCTCAGGTGGTGGTTCGCGATCATGGATCCCACTACCGACGTAAAAAAAATAACCAACAACTATGTTCAGAGCTCAACCGGCTGGGTTTGATTGTGTGCATTAAAGGATGTTTGAGGACCATGGACAGGGACATATTAGTGTATAGAATCGATCTGGAGGTTGTGTAGGGCATGAGTGTTGCCGGAAGAGAAGATTCCAGCCATCGTTTGTTGCTTGAGTAACCTATTTTGGCTTGAATATTCAGGCAAATTGATTGGAGTTATGGTCGGATCTTGAGTTGGCTGGGAAGAGGAAAATGAGGGCTTTAAGGTGGTATGTTAGTCCAGCTAAAATGGCGGTTGTGTAGGGCATGGGTGTCACCGGAAGTGAAGATTCCGGCCACTGTTTGTTGCGTGGGTAACCTATTTTGGCTTGAATTTTCAGCCAAATTGATTGGAATATGGCTGGATCTTGGGTGGGTTACGAAGAGGGAAGTGTGGGTTTCAAGTTGGTATGTTGGTCCCGTGCCTAAGGTGGTCGGAGGGTGGAGTTTTGGTTGTCCATAAGTGGTGGTTCTAAAATCTTAGTTGTCATGGATTGAGGGAGTATTGGAGACTCATTTGCACTTTTTTAAAAGTTTAGGGATAGGATTGCAATTCTTTCTTAATTTCTCTCTCTTTTTTGGTTTTAAATAAAAGGGTATAATTATTATTTTACGTTTCAAAACAGTGAAAATAACTTTCAGCGCAACGAAATGTTGAAATAAGGGCAAAAATGTCAAAAAATAAAAGAAAGGGACGTTTTCTACAATTAGCTTGAAAAGTAGGGACGTTTTGTGCCAATTGTCCTTTTACATAATAACATTGAAAGGTAAAAAAATTTTGTGCTAAATATCCTTAAAAGTTGTGGCATAACTGTGATTAAAATATTGTTCGTTATTCGTCTCATGATAATTCATTTATTCTTCTTAATATTATTTTTTATTTTCAATAACAATAAATTTAAAACGTAAAAATAAAATAAAAATATTTGGAACTGTTCGAATTAATGCGCAACAAAACCATGTTCCTCCGTCTCCACATGACTAAATGGGGTATTTTGTCATCCTTAGCAACCCTAGCGTAACCACCCGTATAAACTCTTGAATTTGGAAAAGTTTTACCAAAGGGCATCCAACTTATAGTTTTATTTCATTCTAGTCACATAATTTCAACTCATTTCAATTTTAGAACTATTCTTATATGTTTATATCGTATTAACCATTCTGGTCAACACTATAACCCTAGGGGTGGACAAAAGTTTAGGATCAAACAAACCGAATCCAAGAGTTTCAGCTTGATTCTTCTAAAGTTAGATTGTGTAATGAGAACTATGTTAGAGAATCGACGAGAGCGGGCTTAGGAGCAAAAATAGTAAAAAATAAAAAAATTGAACATGCCATTTGTTTATTTTCTTCTTCTTTACTTTTTTGATGATCAAAATTCTCAAAATATATCATTTTTTCTTTAAAAAATCTAACCCTGACCCTGGTCCTGGCCCAATTCTATTTTTGAAATTTCTAGATGCGCATCACTTGACTTCATTGTCTAGTAGTGTACGTTGGTGATTCTTGTACATTGATGAATGAATCAATCGGATGTAAATGAAATTCGCCTATGGTGGTGAATGAATTTCACTAAAATAATTTGTTTGTATGTTTTAGAATTTGGACTATGTTAGTGAAATTGTATCAAGATAGAAACCTATTATTTGTTAGATTGCTTTAGATGTTGAAATATAATTACGAGAACTTGAAGGTTTTAATTTGGTTCTATAATTAAAGTTGAACTCGTCAGTTTCATTTACAAGATACCTATTAATTTCTTGAATTAATTTGTTTTTTGAAATCAGATTGAATCAAACCATCTCCATTCCCAATAAATCTCGAGACTTTTGCAAGAAATGTACCCAATTGGGCCCAATAAAAATGGCTTTTTAAGGTACTACATGTCTACACTCTAGACATTTGCTAAAGGCTCGGGTTACCTAATCAAGTTTTAAATTTACTCTTCAATGGTGGCCAATGACATGTAAACAAACAAATTCCAACGATTAACCAACGAATCGTGTAAGACATATTGAAATTATGTCGGATTTGTTAGAGATTATGTTGTTTGTAATTCCATCCAATAGGTCAGAGATTATGTCAGTTTCAGTAACGCTATAAGTAAAAATAGTTAAATATAGAAAAAAATTCAAGTCAAGTAACCAACATGCATAATATGTAAAGTTGGGTGACTACCAATGTAATTTATCCCTGGTTTAATAATAGGGTAATTACAAAACCCAAAAACAGCCATCCACGATCCAACCCTTGAGAATCAAGTCCACCACGGCATATAAATCAAACAAGACTACAAACCAAACCCAAAAAACACTACAAGCAAATAATATATAAGCAATAAAAATGGCGAATATGGGAAATTATATATGTTTGACTGACGAGAGGAACACAACCCTAGCCCTCTGATAACACACAAAAATTGCAATGGATTTGATCAATTAAATCTTAAAAGCCGTACGCGCCGTATCATACCACCAGCCCTTCAATCTCTCATGGCCAAACTTGAGGGAACCGTACCGAACAATTTCGACAAACCGGAGTCGGAGGGAGACGACGAGACTCACCGGTGGGGCACTTGGGAGGAGCTCCTCCTGGCCTTCGCCGTCAACCGCTACGGCACCGACCGTTGGGACTCCGTCGCCTCTGAACTCCAGAAGCGGAGCTCCGAGCCTACCCCAACCCTACTGACCCCTCAAAACTGCAAGCAGAAATACCTAGACCTGAAACGGCGTTATTTAACCCAAAACGACAACGTCAATAATAAATTGTTGAATGATGATAACGTTGACGGCGACAATAGCAAAGGCTCTGTTCCGTTGCTGGAGGAACTCCGGAAACTTCGGGTTGCCGAGCTTCGGCGTGAAGTCCAACGTTACGATCTAAACATCGAGTACTATTTCACGATTGATTACATATACTGTTTATTTAATGAGTAATAATATATGTTTAAAATATTAGAGATCTGAGCGTAAAGATTAGTGGAAATGAAGAGTCAAGGATTTTTTTATTTGATGTTTGTTGTTCAGGTCGTTAGAGTTGAAGATGAAGAGAATGGAAGAGGAGAGAGAAGGGAGTTTGAGGAGCGTGAAGAACAGTGATGAAAACTCAGATCTAGAAAAGAAGGGTGAAGAGAAGAGAAAGGACGACGAGGTAGAACCGGATGAGAATGCATGGCCTCAATCCATGGCCGGAGAACCGGTCATCGGAAATGAATCGGAGAAGGATCATATGTCGGTAAACGAATCAAATTCCACAGATCTAGACGGCGAGAAGCTAAGAACCGGTGATAAAGAATCAGAACCGGACAGAACCGGAGATTTTCAGGGAAAAAGGGATCGAACCGGGGAAGGAAGAGAAGAGCCGGTAGATTTAAAGGCTGATTCCGATCGAACCGGAGAGGGAAAACCTGTTCGAGAGGAATCATGTAACGGGAGTTCAGATAGTATAGAAAAAGATCCGGTTCGGGAAGTCAAGGTTGAGCGGGCGAGTGACTCGGTCGGGTTGGTGGACTCGGAGGCCGAGTCAAAGGGAGGGGGAGATGAAGCAGCGAGAGAAAGTTCCGACGTGCAGAGCACAGCGAGTAGATCGAAGGAGGAAAATGATAAGATACATCGCGGGAGCCTGAGTGGTGATGAACGTGACCACGTGGATCAATCAGGAACCCTTAAAGATTTGCCTGTTGCATCTCAGCCGTTGCTCGACTTTTTGCATAACCTTCGAGCACATAAGAGCGGCTCAGTCTTTGAGAGGCGGCTCCAGAGCCAGGTGAATATCAAATATCGGTTTTGTTTTTATTTTTATTGCAAAAAGAAAATATAAAATTGTGAAGGTGAATATGCAAAGGTTTATTCATTATTTCAAAAGGTGATTATATGATACATATTTATATATAATAAAGAGATAATGATTACCAGTAATTTTTATCCTTCGTAACATTATAAAAATTCTTTTAGGATAAATAAATAAAAACTTTAAAACGTAACTATTTATTTTCGGATACATCCTGAACCAAATGTAGAAACTAGCATTATTGTCTTGTTCGGTTCACTAATTGTTGTTTTTTGCACTTTATAAAGTCGACTAGTCGGTAATTGGGAATTTCGTCGGTTTGAATATTCTTGGAAAAGTCGGTAGCAAGTGGATTGTCAAAAGAAAAATGCTATTCATTATCACTGGTGTTGAACACCAGGTCAGGTGTTAATTATAAGACATCGAATGATCGCTCCATTTAAATGCAAGTCAAATGAGTCATTTAATTGAATGTGTAAAATGTAGCCACCTAAACCGATATTTTAACACCATTGGTATTA
>NW_019242571.1:10338-49103 GCF_002742605.1 Olea europaea var. sylvestris | reverse complement strand
TGTGACCTGTAAAATTTTTGGATTCGTGACTGAAAAATATTTTGTAATTTAAAAAATTTTCTATTTGTGACCGAGTAAATAAGTTATTACCAATAATTTGATAAGCTGTGACTAAAAATTAATTTGTGACCGAAAAATATTCTGTGACCTATAAAATTTTCGATCCGTGACCGAGAAATAAGTTACGATCAATAATTTGATAAGTTGTGATTAAAAATTAATCCGCGACTAATTAATTATATAATCGTGACCTAAATATATTAAATTAATAAAATAATTAATTGCACAATTAAATCATAAATAAATTTTAATGAAAATCTGATTTTTGAATTTTAAAACTTGTTTTTTTAATTCTGAAATCTACAATACTTAATCTCTCACTCATGAAATTTTCTCTAGATAATAAGTCTGTAGTAAGTTGAGAGTCCAATAACGCGTGTGAATAAAAAGTATTTTTAACTAGCTTCAAAATAGATAAGTTTCTTTTGACTAAAAATAAATAAATTAAAGGTATGAAATATACTTTATTTTTGGATAACTTTTAACCGATAAGTATGTTATTTTATGTTTGGTACTCCAGTTGCTCTAAAGTAATAATATCAAATTAGGGTTGATTATATCAATTGTCATTGTACTTTAACCCTTGTTTGAGCCATATTATTTTCAGAAAAATACATTTTTAAATAGTGTATTGATAGATAAATATTTGGTTAAAAAATGAGAAAAAGTTTTGAATTTGTGTGTAATATTATTTTATTGAAGAATATTCGATTGAAATTATATCAAATCACTGTTTAAAAATATTTTTTTTTTCAAAAGATGTGGGTCAAACATGGCCTAACATTTGTTCAAGGAATATGTTACTACCTATACATAATACGGTGTTCACTGGGGTGTCTATTCCTCTCATATAGAGGGATACCCCACTTCGAATAAATTATATTTTACTAAAGTGGATTCCCCTCCATTTGAGAGAGGTGAATACCAGGATGAACACCCTATTGTACGTAGAGCATAACCATTTGTTCAAATAATTACTTAGCTTGACACTTTGTTATTGAGTCAAAATTCTCAATAGCCACTATGCCTCCGTTTGGCCCCCATTTTGTAAAAGTGACAATGGATGGAATAGTGGAATTTTTTTTTTCAAATGAGTGATTAAAAAAGAAAATTTTTTCTATTTACGTGTTATATTATTTTATGAAAGATTCTGTGGTTGAAAATATGAGAGAAAAAAATGAAATGTAATGGAATGGAAATTAATGAGGGCCAAACGAGGGCGTTTCTCATTTGTTATTACATTCCGTTTGAAAATTAACGATTATGTTTAATATATTTGGAGTGACTATTTGGAAACAAGGTTTAAAATCTAAAGTTCAATTTCAGTCAAAGTTAATAAATATTTTTAATCACATATTTATGATATATGCAACTTTTTAATCACATATTTAATTAACTTTTATTAAAGTAAAAATATGATTTTAATCCCCACCTAACATGAACACAGTGATTATTCAAAAGATAAAAATAAAATTTAATAACTATTAGGAAACATGCCATAAATTTTGATATATTTTTTTACCCTTTATTATCTCCTTGGCACTTTGTCTGCTTTCATATTAAAATTTTACTTTGGCATTGCTGTAGCGAACAACTTACTAGCATTGCATCATAAATGACATCATTTGCTACCTGGCGCATATCCTATTGATGCGAAGGATAAGGATGAAGTATATTCAGTCTTGTTGGCAATCGAAGTATGAGGGTTCGATTCCTAAAGCATGAATTGAAACTCTTTGTGGATATTAGTGTACAGACAGTTCTTGTTTCCTAACATGTTGAGGAACTTCCCACCATTAACTTCTCTCTCGATGCTCCAAGGACAGGGCGGTGGGGGATTCTTAATGTTGGGGTTCAATCTTTTAACATAAATGACATCATTTTAAACTTTAGAGTGTATAGACACTCTTATGTACATAAAATTATGTACAAGTAGATTTATCATCTTTTTCTCAACCTTACCAAAACTACAAAAACTTTATTGTTTTATAGTAAGAATATAATTAAAAATTAACATCGTCTACTGATGTAGTTGATGACTCAATAGTTGATTAATTAAAAATTTGATTATGTCTAAAATTAGAATAATTTGTTAAAATTTAATTCGAGGAACAGTTACGAGGACAAAAGTTTGGAATTATAGATCTCGACTCTTCATCGAAAAGTTCCTTCGATTATAATCAATTCTTTCCATGTATGTACAGAATAAGACAACAAGTATCAAAATCTAACCTCCACTAATGTTATATCTTATGAAGAAGGTCTAAGAGCCCTTATCTAGAGCAGTACTAAAGTGATTTTATAATAAATAATAATAAAAATAGAAAAGAATCCAAATTCAAACGTTTGATGAAAGAACCATGTTTGTTGCACAATAACTTTTATAACAAGTTTGAGAACATGTTATATGGCAGGTTATCATTGGACAGTTTGAAAAATATTTTATCTTTTTCGTAAATACTTTTTTGACACCTACACCATTGTCAAACATGTTGTACAAATAGCTTATTCCTCGATGAAAATGCCAAGCACATAGCCATTAATACGTTACCCAACCAAATTTACAAACAGGCTTCCACCAATATCAACGGGTGGACCACACGCTCCATGAGACATAGACAGCCCACCAATACCGAGGACTTTCTTGTCATTTTATTTTAAAAAATTATAATTGATTCATGAAAAAGAAAACGCTCCTCTGTGTTTTCAAAAATTCAACTACCGAGCAAGGAATATTGCTAGGGCTGGGCAAATCTCCCGAATCGAACCGATCTGAACCCGACGGTTCTTGTCAAATTAAATACCCGAACGGGTATCTGAATTGAGAACCGACGGGTACGGTTCGGTTCTCGGTTCTAGACCAAGAACCGAAAAACCGAATAAGAACCGAATCTTTCTAATTTTTTTTTTATATTGAGTAAATCAAATTATTTTAATTTTAATTTTTTCTAAACAAATTAACAAATTAATCATTTCTAAATCCAAATTTTTGGCCCAATAATTTATTTCATTTCTAATTTTTTAATTTTTGACCCAATTACCCATTTTATTGTTTCATTTCTTAGCCAAACAAGATCAAATCCACTAAATAACCCTAAACACCTACAATAAAGTGCATAACGTTGTCTCGACTCTCACACTCACTCTCGCAGCCTATCTAATATTCCAAAACCTATACAATCGTCGGCCGACACTCTGACCTCCGATCGAAGCCGTGACTTTCCTGGACTGAAGCTTTGATCGCAGCGATCATTTGAACAAGGTAGTTTACTAATCTCTGACATTCCAAAACTATTGAATGTATCATTAGTCGTATTTATATAACGTTGTTATAAATGTTAAAAATTTTAATTATAGTACAGAACCGAACGGAACCGAACCGATCCGAACCGAACCGAATGGAACCGAACCCGAACGGTTCCATAATTATATTTGGACCCGACGGTTCCATTTACTAGATACCCGAAAAGTTTGGTTCGGTTCGGTTCTAAAGAGAACCGAACCGAACCGACCCGCGCCCACCCCTAAATATTGCTAGTCCAGTTTCTCGTTCTAATTGTAAATTGGAGGACAATATTTGAGGGTGTTTGATGGGATTAAAATTAGATTTTTAGTAGATTGTGATAAAAGTTTTTGAAATGTGTGGTTGAAAAATTGTGGGATCTACGAAAAATGTAATTAATATTAATTATTTGATTTTGACTTATAGGGTGTTTGAAACTCATTTTTATAAAAAAAATGTATTTTAGAATAATAGATTGATAGAAATTTTGTGGTTGAAAAATAAGAATTTTTTTTGATTTACGTGCAATATTATTTTAAGAAATAATATATGGTTGAAAAAAATGAGAGAAAAATGTATTTTGGAAAACATGGGAATCAAACAAAGGTTCAGATTAAAATCAGAACCAAAAAAGCTGTACGATCCTTATTTCTTAAAATTTATGTCCATGATTTTTATCAAATTTTTTAATCATATATTTTATCAAATTTTATTAATTTCTTTTGAATTATGACATTTTTATCAAAACTAAACAGGGGCTTAAAATGGATATTTATCCTTCAATTATATTGTGAAAATAGTCTTTGATGACATGAATTGTCCGAAATTCCATAACTTTTCACATGGTCGTGGTTCATCATTTGTCTTACAATTTTGGACACCATCAAGTTGGAAAATAACACTGATTTCATACTTTTAAGCTCCCTTTGGCCCCTGTTTTTTAAAATTAAAATGGGTGGAATAGTGTATTTTTAAAAAAAAGAGGAATTGGAAAAGAATGAAATTTTTTTCATTTTACATAAATATTATTTTATATAAAATTGCGTGGTTGAAAATGGGAGAAAGAAAAATGAAATGAATTTAATAAAGCCAAACGAAAGCTAAATACGCGAAGGTCACGTGATGGAACATTTGAAGTTGATCGTATGATTATAATTATTTTTAGAGTGCTATTTTGCTTGTTCTTTTTCTATTTGCATTAGATGAATTAGCCCGGTCTCAGCAACTTGTGGTGGTTAAGTTTGCCTTTCGAGTTTCGACTACCTTCGAATTTGCTTCTTACCATGAATTCGAAAAATGTCAACACTCGAAGGTTTGAAGAATAGTTTGAAAAAGAGAAAGTCGCAGAGATGACAATCTAGTTGATTAGGCACAGCGTGAGGCTGATTACAGCACACCGAGAGTATAGAATTCTTGTTTTCCCCTTTCAATTTTCGAGAGGGAATATGAGAAGTACAAATAGTAAATAAGGGTGATCCTTTATTTATTTTAGGTTTTTTAACTACCTATTTGACTTCGATACAACCCTATGACCTTTTATTATCTACTTCTTTCAAGTTAATACTTCGATTTTTAAAATATTGACGACTAGAAAATATTTTAAAGGGCACATATAATGTAGGGTACACTAAGAAGAGTGACTAACAAATATAAGACAACCCTCCAATTATTTATTGACATCTTCTTTTTAATTTTTCTCGTATTTATTTATTATTATTTTTACCTTCATTTACACTCTACCCTAACTTCCCAAACAACCGATCAAAATAAATAATATCCTTTCCCCACTTTCTATTTAACAACAAAAAATTTCACCTCCACGCTTCTCTGCTTGCAGTCTTGTCTTCCTTAGTCCGTGGGCTCGTTGGGACTTTGCCTTAGCCTTTTCTTTAATCTTCATTGGAAAAATACATGGATCCATTCATATCTCAATCCAATTTTTGAATCCTTTTTCTATCCCAGGCGTTTTTTCTCAACCATATCAAACTTCTTTATGTTTTTCTCTAAAAAAATGATGCCTTTTACTTCTTTACTTCCATCACTGTTGAAACCATTCATTTAAAATAGAAAAACGATCTGATTATTGTGTTTTGATTGGTTTGATCGGATTTTCAAGAAATGGCAGTTTCTACCATTGATGTTATGGCTGCTTTTTCTTGTAAGGCTAGCTTCATTTGGTACGTTTTCTCTGTGTTCTCATCTCTTAAGCTATAGAAATATATCAATTTCCTTGTGGGTTACAGTCAAGATTCGATCTTTTGTGATTTAATTACATGTACAGTACCAAGAGATTTATATATACGTGGATTTTCTATTTTCTCTACGAGTTTTCAAAATAAAGCGTTCTTGGTTATGTTCATGAACTGGATTTATTTTTCTTTGGTGTACAGGGTTTTGATGTAAGGAGGATTTGTTGGTTTAGTATATTATTTCTAGGATCTAGTGATTTTTTTGTTGTTTGAGATTTACTTTGAGTAATTTATTTTACATATCAGTTTGATTGAACTTTATTTTTTTTTTCTTTAGATGTCTTACGTCTTTCATGGATTTTATGATTTTGTACAGATTTTCAGATTTTAGATTTTGTTTGTGTTGATTTACTCTTCCGTGTAGCCGTCTGGATACGCAGGTTGGATTTTTTTGTACTATATTCAGCCTTTTCCAGTTTACATCTGAAATCAATTGAGTAGCTCAAAGGACACTACTTAAAATCTCATGATCTTTATGTTTACTTTCGCAGACTTATTTATTAGTTGTTTAAATTGCTGTTTGGAAAATGGGTAGAGGGAGAGGAAAAGGGAAGAAACAACCGGTTATTTCTGCTCATGATGATGCTGGAAGTGGTGAAGATGATAAGATACTATCTAGGAGAAGAGGAAGGCGACAAAAACCCTTGAAGGATGAAGTTGAGGAAGAACATGAAGTCGAGAAGATAGAAGACAACAAAGAAAACGGTCAGGATTCAAAAAATTCCGCGTTGAATAGAAGTAATAAGAATCAAGCTGCTGCAGAGAACGGCCGGAAAAGGCTAAGGCCTTCTCAAGTCAAAGAAAATGCTGATTTAGTGAAAGAAGATAATGTCGTGGGAATCAAGACTAATGCTTCTGACTTGATTAAGTCTGTTGGCTTCAGACCAAATAGAAGCAGGAGGAAAAACAAGCCTAGGCGGGCTGCTGAAGTTGGTGTTGAGTGCAAATGAAGTTTTTGTTTTGGAGATGAGTTTTCACCTTCTTTTGTGGGGTTTCAGTATTTCCTTTATCTTTGCTATGCCCTTTTTTTTCCGTGCTTTTCGAAAGTTATTGTTAACTACTGTGTTTTCGCTATGACATGAGACTGAGGCAAGTCCGTTGTGGTTCTGGTATTAGACTTCTGAGCTACCTTCTCTATACGAGTATTTGTTACTGAGTAACCATAATCTTTTACTCCCTTTACTCCATTATATGCAGTATTTACGTGTCTGTTTTGTGCTGTAATCAGGTGAAAAGCATCTGTCTTGAATCTCCATTTCTGTGTCTCGTGAGATTTTCTAGTTAAGACAGATTATAGTTACAATAGACTAGACAACATAAGACATTCTCCTTTCGATGATTAACACAGAAAATGAAAAAGTTCTATATTCAGGTAAAGTGTGAGCACTCATCATTCGTTTATGCTCAATGGACTCTCTTGAGTTACTGATTTTGATGTAATTGGTCTTTCTCTAGTATCTACTTGAAGTTATTGTGAAGGAAAGATCGAAATTTTATGCAGTCAGGTTTCCTCGTTTGTTCAATGAAATATTTAGTTTCAATACAGAGTGGTCTATTTACATTGTGATAGTTTATATTTGCTGCAAGCCTCATCTCTTGTCCATGGTGGGCGGGATAAAAATTTTCCGTCGTTTAAGGTTCTCTTACCAAGTCAGCGGTAAGAAGTTTTTATCCTATCCATTGATGACAGGAGATCAATTTTAATATTTGTTGTATGCTGCTTCTATTTTGTTTGTAGTAACTTATGCTTGAGATTCAAGGAGACATTGTTTGCTCTTGCATCGAATTGATAGACTAATCTTAAAGTGATCGACTACTAGTAGATGTTGAATGCTTTTCTGTGAGAAACGAAAAATATGGAAACGACTTGACCGGAAAAAATCTCGGGACAGGTTGGCGGAGGAAGCCACTCACTCGATTATTGATTGTGGCATTTGATGTTCCTTTACTGAGCAGCTGTTGTTGTTAATCCAACCTGCAACCACACAACAATGGTTAATGAAGGATTAAATCTAAATAAATGTAATGGAGTTCAAAAAATCAAATGAAGCAGTGAACTAAAATGGAAGAAAATGAAACGAAATCCCCTTTTTAATTCGGCTCAGAAATCTTCGACCCAACACCACAAAGGTAACTTCAATTGGGAGACTTTTTCATTCACGAAGAAGAAAAGGCACACAAAGGCACACCACAAAGGTCGACTTGGGTTTTCACAGAGAAGGAGGAAAAGTTCTCACGCTTGGAAGAAGAAGGCAGCCGGCTTCTCTATTTAATTCAAATTGGTTGAGTGTTTGGATATATTAAAACTCTTGTATATTATCACGAGGGAAATCAAATCTCCAAGATAACAGGTAAGTTTAAATTTGAGTCCAACAGAAATAGTAGGGATAGGATAATTATCACAAGATAATTATTTGCAACCAATTCTATCTTTTGTGATTTCATTTATCTCCATAGTCGGGTATTGAGCATCTAGCCCAATGGGCTGATTTCCTCCAAATACCCAATATAATTGGGTTACATCAATTGTGGTGTGGGTTCAATATGTTCTTCAATATTAGGCTTATAGCCTATGAAGTTAAACGGGCCTCGATTTTCATCATTGTCTAGGGGATTTGGGTATCACTTACCAAAAAAAATACCCAACAGCAGCAACAGCCTACAATAAGATAGCTTTGCTGTTGAAATCTTTAAAGTTGACTCATTAAATACAACTGCTACCAAATCTTGTGACATGAGCAAAAGTGGCCTTTGTCTAAGGTAAATTTATAACCTTCTATCTACGAGTAAATTGTAAAATGCAACACTAGTTTGGAATTCAAAAACAGGAGCAAAATCAATGTGTCAAAATCTACTATGAAAGTGTTAATTATGTCATTTGGTATAGTCCAAACTGGACATAATTGACAGGCCCGCTAAGAATCCAATAAACCCACGAAAATGAGTTCATTTGCCGAGGCCCATTTCAGGAGGTTTACTATGAGCCCACTTAAGTGTCTAATTTCATTGTCATTTCCATTTTTTTTTATCTCACCCTCTCTCTCTAGCACAAATCTCTCTCTCTCTGATATGCCTTATCTATACTCTTAATTTATTCTTTCTTATATTTTAGCCGCGCAGTGGGAAATGATACAAAATTGTAGTTCTGGGGTTCGATATGTAAGGTAGGCCAGAATTAATCCCATATATATTGAAAATTAGTGCATTTTTAGTTTATGGATGGCCAATTATCATGTAAGTTTCAGTTAAATAATGAGAACTAATATTCTTAGAAGTTCACTCCTTGATTCATTTTTCACAAGTGGATTCCTAGAATTGTTCATATAATGCTGCATAAAGTAAGAATCTTATAGATTTTAGGGGAGAATCGCATTCCTGGATTATAAATTGTGGAGTGGCATGAATATGGCTGAGGCTTTTGGACCAAATTGTCAAAAACTAGTTTAGATTCTTATGCTAAATATTCACAGGGCAGAATAAATTTCAGCTATTATTTGTCAACCATTCTCCCACATTCTCCCACATTATTTTTTCTACAATACTCATTTTCAATCACACATTCTCTATTAAAATAATATTACACATAGATAAAAAAAAATTCATTCTTTTTTAACCACACATTTCAACATCAATCATTATTCCACACTCCAATTTTTGAAATTAAAGGGCCACAAACAGGGCCTTAATCTTCTCTGTTTAAATATATTGACAACATCCATGAAACCCCCAGCGTGTCATCGAGAAAAGAGAAAAAGAACAAAAATATTGAGGAAAACATCGTCATTTGAAAACCTATAAATGTTATGAGGGAAAATTGCAGTAGTGGTCCCAAACATTTTCAATTTTTGTAGACTGTCCTAACCTTCAATGTCAGCAAATGTCCCTAACCTTTCAGAAATATGCACTTGGGCTCCAAATGGACGGAATGTTTGATCGTTAGTTGACCAATATAAAAGGGTAACTTTGTCATTTAACCTTATAAAACAATTAAAATCAAAAATCAAAACAAAATAAAAACTAATAAAAAGAAAAAAAACTATTCATCTCCTTCTTCACCCCATCACACCGCATCGGGAAATTGAATAATGGTTATTATGGAGTGTCCCTTTGCTCTTTGTTTTGAGGAACCTTACATAGTTTTTTTGTATGTTCCATTTCCTTGTGAGGAACTAGATTTTCTTGCCGTTACTTTCGTTTCTTTTTCCTGATAGACCTGAACAAAAATATAATATGGTACAAAGTTTCTCTCATTATCGAATGATATTGAGCTAAAGGAGAGATTTCTGGTGTATTTGTGAATTCATTTTATTTTTCCTTACAAGAACTATAGGTGTATATCTCATTATCTCTACACAGTGGTGTAACCGGGGTTCTCTTGGTACGACATGATCCTTTTTGTTCGAAAATTGCTTGTCGGTCGTGTTGGGCATAATGTCTTTTATCTTTTCTTGCACAAGCTTCCTTTCTATTAGACTGTACAGACCAATCCGCCATTATTCAATTTCTCGGCGCGGTGGGGTGAAGAAGGAGATGAATAGTGTTCTTCTTTTATTAGTTTTTATTTTGTTTTGATTTTAATTGTTTTATAAGGTTAAATACCGAAATTACCCTTTTACCCTTTTAAATTGGTCAAAGTTCAATTTTTTTGGTCAACTAGTGGTCAAATTCCATCCATTTGAACCCCATATTTTTGAAAGGTTAGAGACCTTCACTGACACAAGTTGAAGATTATGGTAACGTCTGCAAAAATTAAAAATGTTTGGGATCTCTACTGCAATTTTTTCAATGTTAAATATTGTTTTTGAACTGAGATTTTTAATTGTGAAGTGTTACTGGATGTGGACTTCTATGGATTGACAATATTGTCGCTCACTTTACTTCCTTATTCTCTTTTTCCCTCAAATAGATATGTCATTCAATCTATTGCTTTTTATGCTATGTAGTTTGTCCCGGATAAAATAAAATTTTCACTTCATATTTTTACGTTTATTTCGTAGTAAAAAATCCCTAGAAAAGTAGTGTGTTTGGTGATTGGGACTAGTTTTAAACTTATAGGGGCTCTTAAAATATTGCACAATTGTAGTTCTTATGTAGTTGGAAGAAGCCATGGATCCGGAGGATCTTAGGTATGGAAGATGTAGATTCTCCAATGATGAAAACAGTTAAGGGTGCAACCTCAAGTCTAGTTGTTGGCACAATCTAAGATACCATTAGAGATGGCAGTTCGACTCGTCGCTCGGATCATCTGACCAAAAAAAGCTCGAACCGGCCCGACTCGAGGCTCGGAGGCACCAAGCCAAGGCTCAGGTCGAACCCCATTTTGGGGAGTCGGCTTGAGCCGGGTCAACCTATAAAAAAAAGGGAGTAAAAAAGGCAGCATATAATGGAGCCCAGAACTCGGGTCGAGCTTTATTTTTTTTTGGCCGAGCTTTTGTTCAGCTCGGGCAAAAAAAAAAGCCCATCTTAAAAAGCTCGAGCTGGTTGGACTTGGCTCGTTGACACCCCTAGGTACCATTGTTGCTACTTGGCATGAAATGCCTCATGTTGAGAGGATAATTGCTCTTCCAAGTGTAATTCAGATTCAGACTCTGAAGATGATGGGTAACTATAGGATGTTGTTTCAAGAGTATAGGATGAAAATAGACTTTGTTAATGGAGCTGTTAGTGGATTTGTTTCAGGTGCTCCTATTTTGGGTTACAGTGGTGAACTTTATGTGCATTTTTGAGAGTTTGTAGTCACGGACCTAGAGAACCCCCAACTCATGTAGCATGACAAGATTGCTTTTGGGGAGTTTATTGCTATTTCTCGAAAGTGCAATGACGATGTCCCTTATACAAGTACGATGGCAAGCTTTTTACCTCCTTATATTGTGCTTATGTTGCACATTTTAGCTTGTTGATTGCATATGTGGGGAATGCTACCTTAGGTTGTCCCAAAATTAGAAATGGCAGTGGGGGCGGGGCGGTGGCTTGCCCCCTTTTTTTTTTTCAAAAATTTCTTTTTCAATAACATTAGGTTTTTCTTCCATTTCAATCAAACTTTCACATGAAATTTCTATTTCTATCCTTATTTTGATGTTTTTGGGAGTGGACCTCAGGCCAAAGATCGAGGGAAGTTTAGGAGAGATGGGGAAAGCTAGCAGCTACCGCAAGGCATAGAGGGGGAGGTCATAAGCTTCTATACCATAAAATTGATTTTTGACGAAATGAAAAAGGCATATAAGGTAAAATCGTAACCTCGCGAGGTTTTTTAAATCCACCTGTGAGATACACACGAAAAACATGCATTTTACCTTTCTAGAGCTAGATATCTCTCTGACTTTTGTGGGTATTATCGAAATGAGTTAGATGTCAGATGTGGGTTAACCCCTTCATTTTACAGTTATTAAAATCTCGGATCTGAACCATAATGCCCTCAAACCCACTTCAATTTTTTGAATTTGTGTTTCTGTAATTTTTTATGTATGTATATTTAATGAGTTCAACTCTTCTTTGGTGTTATTTTTTCTTACGGGGCGGGGCGGTTGATGAGGTGAGTTTTTTTGCTGTCTCTACCTAGAACCTCAAAGGCCAAATGGACGGTCCGTTACATGTGATATCAGAGCAGGTCCCCTCCAAATGTTGCGTTGTTGGTTTTATCTAAGATAACGGCGTATGTTCATGCAGAGAAGATTTTATATGTGGCAAAGTGATTGGCAAGCAAGTGGAATCGATGATGGAAAGCTTTTGAGGATGATGGATGTTAAGGCATGTGTTATGCAGTTTTTGCTTATTGCACGAATGTTTGTTTGCATGACCCAAGGCATTATTATTGAAGCTAAACAGTGGGGCATTTGCGAGTATACTTTGACATGTGTGGTGATGTAGCGGCCAAAAGAGCCGCTCACTTAGGAACTAATGCAGAGGTGCATAGAGTGAAGGTGGTGTCGAAGGCGATATGTACGAGGAACTGCGAGAAGAGGTGTAGGGGCATTGTGGACGCCCACACATTAGGGAGATGATGCCTCAATCGTGGAGAAATCTTTGGACCCATTAAATTGGAGGGAGTATGCAATGCATAAAGAGGTGAAGCACACATATGCCATGAGGGTGTTAGCAAATTGAGTGGGAAGTGAGTAGTGCCAGTTCTATAATTTTCCGTGCCTGAGGTGAAGTTCATAAATTAGGCCTACCTTCCCAAAATTGTTATATGCATGCAAAATTTATAAGTATATTATAGAACAAATTGTTAACTTATTAATTTAAAACTTAACAGTAAATCAGCGAACAAAATATAATATACATAAAATTATATTATAATCAAATAACAAAGTGGACAATGTTTCAAATGATCGATTAAATACTAATCATCTTACGATTTTAGAGGTAAAAACATTAATCAAATTTGAATTCTAGTTGTTTAACTGTTTATTTTTCAATTGATAACATAACCATTCAATATTCTTATGACATAGTTGATCGAAGCTAAGTCTTGATCAACTTCTAGCATGTTGAATGTGCCCTTGCATTATTGTATCAAACTCAACAATTATTTCTTTTTCCTTCTCATCTGTTTTATTTCCACTAACCATCTTAAAAAGCTCGAGCTGGCTGGACTTGGCTCGTTGACACCCCTAGGTACCATTGTTGCTACTTGGCATGAAATGCCTCGTGTTGAGAGGATAATTGCTCTTCCAAGTGTAATTCAGATTCAGACTCTGAAGATGATGGGTAACTATAGGATGTTGTTTCAAGAGTATAGGATGAAAATAGACTTTGTTAATGGAGCTGTTAGTGGATTTGTTTCAGGTGCTCCTATTTTGGGTTACAGTGGTGAACTTTATGTGCATTTTTGAGAGTTTGTAGTCACGGACCTAGAGAACCCCCAACTCATGTAGCATGACAAGATTGCTTTTGGGGAGTTTATTGCTATTTCTCGAAAGTGCAATGACGATGTCCCTTATACAAGTACGATGGCAAGCTTTTTACCTCCTTATATTGTGCTTATGTTGCACATTTTAGCTTGTTGATTGCATATGTGGGGAATGCTACCTTAGGTTGTCCCAAAATTAGAAATGGCAGTGGGGGCGGGGCGGTGGCTTGCCCCCTTTTTTTTTTTCAAAAATTTCTTTTTCAATAACATTAGGTTTTTCTTCCATTTCAATCAAACTTTCACATGAAATTTCTATTTCTATCCTTATTTTGATGTTTTTGGGAGTGGAGCTCAGGCCAAAGATCGAGGGAAGTTTAGGAGAGATGGGGAAAGCTAGCAGCTACCGCAAGGCATAGAGGGGGAGGTCATAAGCTTCTATACCATAAAATTGATTTTTGACGAAATGAAAAAGGCATATAAGGTAAAATCGTAACCTCGCGAGGTTTTTTAAATCCACCTGTGAGATACACACGAAAAACATGCATTTTACCTTTCTAGAGCTAGATATCTCTCTGACTTTTGTGGGTATTATCGAAATGAGTTAGATGTCAGATGTGGGTTAACCCCTTCATTTTACAGTTATTAAAATCTCGGATCTGAACCATAATGCCCTCAAACCCACTTCAATTTTTTGAATTTGTGTTTCTGTAATTTTTTATGTATGTATATTTAATGAGTTCAACTCTTCTTTGCTGTTATTTTTTCTTACGGGGCGGGGCGGTTGATGAGGTGAGTTTTTTTGCTGTCTCTACCTAGAACCTCAAAGGCCAAATGGACAGTCCGTTACATGTGATATCAGAGCAGGTCCCCTCCAAATGTTGCGTTGTTGGTTTTATCTAAGATAACGACGTATGTTCATGCAGAGAAGATTTTATATGTGGCAAAGTGATTGGCAAGCAAGTGGAATCGATGATGGAAAGCTTTTGAGGATGATGGATGTTAAGGCATGTGTTATGCAGTTTTTGCTTATTGCACGAATGTTTGTTTGCATGACCCAAGGCATTATTATTGAAGCTAAACAGTGGGGCATTTGCGAGTATACTTTGACATGTGTGGTGATGTAGCGGCCAAAAGAGCCGCTCACTTAGGAACTAATGCAGAGGTGCATAGAGTGAAGGTGGTGTCGAAGGCGATATGTACGAGGAACTGCGAGAAGAGGTGTAGGGGCATTGTGGACGCCCACACATTAGGGAGATGATGCCTCAATCGTGGAGAAATCTTTGGACCCATTAAATTGGAGGGAGTATGCAATGCATGGAGAGGTGAAGCACACATATGCCATGAGGGTGTTAGCAAATTGAGTGGGAAGTGAGTAGTGCTAGTTCTATAATTTTCCGTGCCTGAGGTGAAGTTCATAAATTAGGCCTACCTCCCCAAAATTGTTATATGCATGCAAAATTTATAAGTGTATTATAGAACAAATTGTTAACTTATTAATTTAAAACTTAACAGTAAATCAGCGAACAAAATATAATATACATAAAATTATATTATAATCAAATAACAAAGTGGACAATGTTTCAAATGATCGATTAAATACTAATCATCTTACGATTTTAGAGGCAAAAACATTAATCAAATTTGAATTCTAGTTGTTTAACTGTTTATTTTTCAATTGATAACATAACCATTCAATATTCTTATGACATAGTTGATCGAAGCTAAGTCTTGATCAACTTCTAGCATGTTGAATGTGCCCTTGCATTATTGTATCAAGCTCAACAATTATTTCTTTTTCCTTCTCATCTGTTTTATTTCCACTAACACGTTGAATTGCTTCTTCATCCTCAGTCAATTCATTTACATTGGCAGGTTGAATCATTTATTCATTATATTTTCATTGTCATTATTAAAGTATTTGTCAATATCTTCTGCTTCACTTTGTATTGATGCCATTCATTTCTTTTTTCCTTTTTGAGTTTTAGACTCATTTTTTGGAGGCATGGTAATGACTATCATTCAATAACTAACCTAAAAACGATACAAATAAAACTTCTAAACCAGCTCACAATTAGAGTTTTCTACATGCTCTTTATCTCCAAAAGTACGAAGACTCGATCTTTTATCGCCTACGCTCTTGATTTTCCTTTTAATTAATGAATTGCATCCATCAAAAAATCGAAAAGAAAAATAAAAAATTCATCGCACCCATCCAAAGAATTAAAGAGGAAGGGGAACAAAGGTGGTGGAAGAGGCAAAGTCTCCAAATTAGATCAAAACAATTTCTATTTTCTCTTCCTGAAAGGCACATTTCAATAATCAATATCAATATACTCTAATCCACTTAAACGTTAGAAATTGCACACATCAAGCATTTGTTTGTTTGTTGATTTAAACAAGCCAGAATATTACTGGTGGAGACATGAGTGCATAGTAAAGAGTGATATTTTACATATCGAAAAGCCGTCAAATGGGAGGTTGGTGGATGGTCCAGAAAATTGGGCAGGAATGTCGAATTAGTGTAGATGACGACAATCGACAGAGAGAAGAATTGAGGGAATATGACAAACTGGTTGATATATATATATATATATATATGAGGCCCCTAAAATTTTGGGCCTGTGGTCACTCGTCTTGGCCCAAAATTGGGTCTAGGATAGAGTCACGGACCTAGAGAACTTCTTTACCCATATGGCATGGCAAGATTGCTTTTGGAGATTTATTGCTATATTCTTGGAAGTGCAATAACAATGTCCCTTTTACAGGTGTGGTGGCAAGCTTTCTACCCCTTATATGTTCCTTATGTTGCATATTTTAGCTTATCGGCCGCATGTGTGGAGAAGGCTGCCTTGGGGTGTACTAGAACCTCAAGGGCCGAACAGGTGGTCTGTTACACTGTGCTGTTCTTACCCCTCGTTTCTCTCACAATAAAATGGTGTGTATTTCAAGGACATTCGCTCGACATCTTGAAAACATGCTAATGCACTTTTTTTAGGACGTGGAAAAGTAGTATCCTTTCAAATTCTAAGTTGATGTTGCTAAATTCATTGACAATTGATCTAGAGTTTAGAAGGTTGACAGTGCGAGTTGTTCCAATGTTTGTGTTTGTGGCATCTTCGCAGTTCATGGACCTAAGTCTGTATTTTTATCATTGTTCTAAAAAGCTCGCCTATACTCGCTTAGCCTTGAAGCACAGGCCAAACGCTTCACTTCACGCCTAGATGCTTTTATTTATTTATTTTTTCAATTCCTAAATGGCTGAATATATTTTCTTCATTTCTTTCGTCTTCCGTATATGGGCTTTATTAGCTTTTTTTTTAAGTCTTTTATTTGACTTTAGCTTATTATTATTATTATTATTTAAAAATAAAAACTTTTCATTTAACTTTAATTTCAAGTTTTTAAAAGATTTTATTTGTATAAAAGTTAAAAATGATTTTATCTAAATAGTTAAAATAAGATTCTAAATTATGGTGTTATTCACATTATGTAATTATGGTCTTGAAACTCATTTTATTGCAAACTCCAAAAGCATCCATGAAGTTCGTATAATTTTATTAGGTAGGACTTGGTTAGTTGAAAATTAAAACTATGAATAATATTCTAATTTTTGCATTTTGAAAACTTGAAAATTGTATAATTGACTAATGATGGGAGTTATTAAGTATTTATAATTTTAGATGTTTAATATGTATTACTTTAATTATTAAATAATTTTTAAAATGATAAAAAACTTAAAATAATATTATAAATAAGAAAATACTTTTTTACGTCTAAATCTCGCCTAGGCTCGTTTAAACTTGTAAAACTCGAAGCTTCGACTCCAAATCTAGCCACGTTTGACGCTTTTTAGAACACTAATTCTTATATTCTATTCAAATTCTCACTGTTTTGGAGCTGATAACTAAGGCAATGGTACACTCATTTGATATTTTCGTTTTTTAGCATGTTTCATAGGGAAAATTGGATAGCACTAAACACTACTAAGAAAGAAAAGAAGCTATAATTTTGTTCATATACTATCAAATTTCGTCCAATACTCAATACCAAACTCGCACTTAGCATTCGTTACAATCAGTTCTATTAGTGTATTTGTCTATATGGCCTTGTTGAACGTGTCGCAGTCTATAACATGTCAAAAGCAGATATGCTTATGCTCAAAAATTTTACATCGTGAAATCGACATTTTGACATTAGCTATAAGCCTATAACAACTATGTGGACTTAATTATTGAACAAATCATCGGATGAACATTTCATCTAATTTTTTAGTATTAGGCTATTAGTTACCTGTCACTATCTTCCTGATACATTAATTATCTTATTTATTTAGGTTGTGTTTGAGAGAGATTTTAAGAATTGATTTTTTGACCGTTAGAAGAAAAGTGGGGTCCACCTGTGAGAAAAGAAGTCAAAAATTATGGCTGAAATAGTGAAATAACGGTAAAAAAATCAATTTTTTAAAGTAAAAAATCCCTCCTAAACAGGCTATTATTTATTTTTCGGTTTTCTTTCTCATTTTGGCTTAGAAATCAGGTCTAAGTTTTAGGTAGACGTTTTACCTTTTCGTGTAGTGGTTAAGCAAAAGAGCGTTTTAGTAGCTTGTTTGACGAGACATATTGTATATTACTATACAACATTAAGACCAAAAATAATAAAAAATCTTGTCTATTATACTATTGACCATGCTGCTCAATCCTTTCCTTTCCAACACTTCGTACACTCATTTTTTATTACGTGGCTGATGCCTTTATAATCTTCATGGGAAGGATCATTTCAACAACGGGCCGTGCCCCTCAAACAATCCCCGCGGGAGTGCCCCAATCCCCTGGTTATCTAGGGGATTGTTCAAGGAGCTTTATTCTTCAACAATGATCTCTACAGGAGCTGCACTTGCAATCACTTTTGCAGTTATTGATCGATACTGGCAAGGAGTATTGTTCTTACAAAGATGTCCTGTCTTTGATATAAGCATGTTCAATCAACTATCCCGACTTCAAAAGTTTAAAAAAAAAAAATTGTGTTCCACTCTTGGATGGATAATTGTAGTTTATATATTTCAATATTAGTGACTGAAATGCTTGAAATTTGATAAGCTTTCAATTTTTTGTTATGAGGTATCGTTTTTAAGTGACTACAAATTGTGTGCATTCTATATTCTTTTGTGTCTTAAGTGAAGAAAAAAGAAACTAGTGTATCAGCTGACCCACATTGGGTCCTAGTGGGTAAGGTGACCCACCAACTTTAGAGTTTTCTTTCTGTCATTTTTTTTAATAGACTCCAAAATGCGAAAAAAGAAGAGAATCCTTCCGTTACCAAATAGCAATTGAATTGATTATTTTCATTGGTAAATCTATGATTATTGATAAATTGATTGTTTGTACCATGTATAGAAAAGTACTTTAAATATTAGTCTACGTTCAAAGTATTAAAAATGATATAATTATGCATGTAGAAAACAACTGTAATAAGATACTGAATATATTAAATTTTTTAATAACATTTTTATAAATTTAATTGTATTCCACTAACTTCAAATATCTGTGTTCGCCACTATTTTTAAGTGACTACAAATTGTGTGAATTCTATATTCCGTTGTGTCTTAATTGAAGAAAAAAGAAACTAGTGTATAGGCTGAACTTTCTAAATATTTTAATTTAAATTGACGGTGAAAACGACTTTGATGGGGGTATCGGTTACCGTCTTGACTACGACGTCGTTATCTACATGAATTGTTTGCTTTGGATACCTTGTTACTTGAGCAAAAGTGAGTTGGGAGGGGTCCCTCCAAGAAAAAGCAAGAGCATATGAGAGTATTTTGAGACCTGTAATAGCCTCTCCCCACCGAAGAAATTTCCTTTCCCTTGTAGCAAGGAATTAACTATTAACACTATGGTCACACGTGGGACCCACATTTAGGTAAATTAAATATTATTGAACTAATACTATATGCAGTCGTATAGGTAAATTTAGCCCATGTTTGATATAAATTAAAAATAAAATTTTTAATAGATGTTGATAAAAGTTAACAATCTTGCTAGCGGTACATAATTAAAGGTTGAACCCCAACCTTAAGGGCCTCCACCGTCCTGCCCTGGGCCATCGTGGAGGAGGTAAATCACAGGATGTGCCTCCCAGGAACCAGGGCGGAGAGCACATGGATAGGCCAAGGCTGTTAACCCATATGGTAACTCCCGCTTGCAACAAAGCCAATTCCACCTTGCGGGGAATCGAACTCTGCACACTGTTGCACTGAGCCCTATCAGCCCTCCCCTTTGCCACTGGGAGATATGCCCTGGGGGCACTAGCAGTACATAATTTCTTATACTTAAGAGTGTCCACCCTCTCACATGCAGTGGGACCCGCGTGATTCAAAAGTTTAATGAAACGTGGAGTAAAAAAATTGGGATCACATGAAATGTGTAATTAAAATTAATTATTGACTTTTACTATAATTTTAATCAAATTTTTTTTAGCCTCTCGGGGCATAACCTTGTGGTACAAAGGACAGGAGTGAGGTTATCTCACACCTTGCTGGCAGTCGCAGTGTTGGGGTTCGATTCCTAAAATATGGAATTGGACTCCTTATAAACGCAGTATACAAACAGCTCTTGTTTCCTGACCTGTTGGGGCACATTTCGCGATTTACCTCCCTCACAAAATTTTAGGGACGGAGCGATGAGGACTCTCAAGGTTGGGGTTCAACCTTTTTTTCTTTTTTTTTTGTAGTTACAAAAGTAGAGGGTCTATAGATGGATTACCATGGTCGAAAGTAATTGCGATTAGCTCTTAAGCCGTTGTGTCCATGTAAAAAAGTGGCTCCGAGGTAGTAGAAAGGTCAGGATTTAGTGTAAAATACAGTTCTTCTTAATTTGAAGAAAAGTGTCGAAGAAATCCTCTTTAATCTTTAAAGGTGATAGGGACCGTTTCTTTTGTTGTGACGAGTTTGTAGAAAAAATCAAATTAGTATCTTAAGATGGAATCTTTACATATACTACGCCTTAAGTAAGTTTTCAGTATTAAGTAAAACATAATTAATTAAGTAATTATAATTTTCTGAGTTGAAAGCAGGTCAACAACTGGTCCCCACAGGCAGGCACAAGATTGTTTTGTCTAACAAGTAGTGTTAAAGTAACAAGTTTCTCTTAAACAAATAAAGAAAAAGGAAAAGAGAGAATTTCTTAATCAAACAGGAATATGAAATCAGTCAACAGTCAGTGCTGTCATCGAACATGACACCACATGTTGAAAGCATAACAAAAATAAAATCACACGTCCCTTTACGTATCAATCAATTTATTTTTTAACTTTCGACTCGTCGATTATTTTATTTAAAAATTAAAATTACTAAAAAGAAGAATTTAGCACATTAAATTAAAAATATGTAAATTGGAAAACTTTATTTTTTCACCAATAAGTCTGAGACCCAGACAGCATACGCGACTCGATTTTAACTATGATCTTCTTGTAATGATACTGTTTTGGTGTTCCAGGTGATAACACATTATGGGTGTGTTTGAGCCCAATTATTTGACATTATAATGAGATGAATAATGTTTTTTTTGAAAAATGAGTGGTTGAAAATTTTTTGATTTATATGTAATATTATTTTATTAAAAATTGTGTGGTTAAAAGTATGAGAGAGAAAAATTTAATTTAATATAATGAGAAATAATGGGGCTCAAATGAGGTGTATATATGGTCCGTTTTGAGAGAGTCCGTCCATGTTCCTTTTCAAGAATTCTGTTTGCCTTTCTCAAAATTTGAATTCAAGACTTCCATGAAAGATTTAAATTGAATTTTGATACTGTATTTATTTAGTCCCTGTTTGACCCCCATTTTTTGAAATGAAAATGGCTAAAATAATATATATTTTTTAAAAAATGAGTGGTTGAAAAAGAAAGAAAATTTTTCTATTTTAGTGTAATATTATTTTATGGAAGATTGTGTGATTGAAAATATGAAAGAGAAAAATGTAATATAATATAATGAAAATTAATGGGGAACAAACGGGGACTTAATGTGTTTATTTAAAATATTTATTTAAGGTAACTCATCAAATGCTGCCAAGTGCCAAGTAAAATTTCTGCACTTTACAACTAATTCCAACCAAATTTTCTCAGATATAACTTATAAGACGACTATGCAATTTAATTTAGTACATGTTTGGTTTTGATTTTTCATCTCAAAAAATTATATTTTTGATCATTATCGTCACAGTCATTTTTGATTTTTTCCCTCACAAATGGAATTCACTTTTCTCTCTAACGATCAAAAAATTAATTCTTCATGATCACTATCAACCAAGCACTTAGGCCCTATTTGAGCTCCATTTTTTTTAAAAATATGTTTTTAAATAACATTTTGATATCATTTTAATTATCAATACATTATTCAAAAATTCATTCTTACGGGGAGAATGAGCTTGAACAGGGTTTAGTTTAATTTGTTGAAAATCAAAAGTGAAAAGAGATAAGCTTTGGTCCGAAATTCACGGCACGTGCTATGTCCCGACCGTAGTTTCTGGCTCGCGCGCCACTGTGGTCAAATAAATTAGAATTTACTCAGACAACATTACCTATCTTTAAAGCAGAAAGGACACAAGGACAGACATACACATACACCCATACAAACGCTGATATTTCACCCACACACTCCATCCACCGAAGAATTCACAAAGCAGATTCATCAGATCCTCCCATAGAGCCCTCAACCGTCTTCTTTCTTTTACTTTCTCTATCTACACTAAAGGAAAAAGAAGAAAAAGGTCAGACTTTCTCTCTCTAGACCCACTTAGGCATCTACTGCTGGGACTGTTTTTTCGTCGCAACAAGAACGAAACCATTATCTTTTTCTTTTTCCTCAGTTGTTTCAATCTGTGTCAGAACCTTATCGCCTCAGCTACCATGAACCCTCTAGGTATATTCAACGCTTTATCTGGATCTATATATGTATTTCTATCTAGTCTAAAGTGAAGTCATTGCACATGAAAAACATACATATGGATTGATGTTGCTGAGCTTTGGGTTTTAAATACATTTGTGGGTCTTTTGGATTAATGTGAGTATTTTTTATTTTTTTTTATTTTCACATTCTAAGATCTAATCCTCCTTTTATATGTTTATTATTGTTATTGGCTATACGTGTATGTCTTTATTTATCCAGAAGAGTTTATGAATTTACGAATGTATGTGTATTTGTAATGTGAACTAATTCTCCACTTGCTGTACACTCTGTTTGAGGGTTTCAGCATTCAGATCTAAGTTTTGGTATGAAGCTTTTGGGTTTACGATATTCTTCTTTATACGCTTGTTTTTAACAGAGACATGAAGTTTTTAAACTTGCTTTTCTTACATCTTTCTCTGTTTTAGTTTGGTCCACCGCCTCGTTAACTCTCTTAATGGCTATGAATATTCCAGGTTATTTCTGTTGAGATCTATTAAGGGGTTTTGAAACCTCTGTCGTATTTCTTAAAACCTGGTTCGGATATCGTGTTGTGTGGATAACAAGGAACAAGTGAAGAAATGCAGAGACCTCCACAAGAAGACTATTCTCTCAGGGAGACTAACCCCCACCTTGGTGGGGGGAAGGTCACCGGAGATAAGCTCACGAGCACCTATGACCTCGTTGAGCAGATGCAGTATCTATATGTTCGAGTTGTAAAGGCAAAAGATCTGCCGGTGAAGGACGTGACGGGTAGTTGTGACCCTTACGTTGAGGTTAAGCTTGGTAACTATAAGGGAGCAACACGTCATTTTGAGAAGAAGTCCAACCCTGAATGGAATCAGGTGTTTGCTTTCTCAAAGGAACGGATTCAGGCCTCTGGGCTTGAGGTTACGGTGAAAGATAAGGATTTTGTGAAGGACGATTTTATGGGTCGGGTTGTGTTTGACTTGAATGAGATTCCTAAAAGAGTTCCCCCTGATAGCCCGTTGGCCCCACAGTGGTATAGGTTGGAGGATAGGAAGGGTGATAAGGTTAAAGGAGAGCTGATGTTGGCAGTTTGGATGGGTACTCAAGCCGACGAAGCATTTCCTGAGGCATGGCATTCAGATGCTGCGACAGTTAGCGGCACTGATGGTCTTGCAAATATCAGGTCAAAGGTTTACCTCTCACCTAAGCTGTGGTATCTAAGAGTCAATGTGATTGAAGCTCAGGACTTGCAACCGACTGATAAAGGTCGATATCCAGAAGTTTTTGTGAGGGCCATACTGGGAAATCAGTCGTTGAGGACTCGAGTGTCGATGAACAAGAGTATCAATCCTATGTGGAATGAGGATTTGATGTTTGTTGTTGCAGAACCATTTGAGGAGCCATTAATTTTGAGCGTGGAAGATAGAGTTGCACCCAACAAAGATGAAGTCCTTGGAAGATGTGCCATTCCTCTTGCATATGTAGAAAGGAGACTGGATCATAGACCTGTGAATACAAGGTGGTGTAATCTTGAGAAACATATCATTGTTGAAGGTGAAAAAAAGAAGGATTTCAAGTTTGCCAGTAGGATTCATATGAGAATATGCTTGGAGGGTGGTTACCATGTTTTGGATGAATCAACTCACTACAGCAGTGATCTTAGACCAACAGCTAAACAGCTATGGAAGCCCAGCATTGGGGTCCTTGAGTTGGGTATTTTGAGTGCTCATGGGTTGTCACCGATGAAGACAAAAGATGGGCGAGCAACTACTGATGCTTACTGTGTTGCCAAATATGGGCAGAAGTGGGTCAGGACAAGGACCATCATCGACAGTTTTGCTCCCAAATGGAATGAACAATACACTTGGGAAGTTTCTGATCCATGCACCGTCATAACCATTGGTGTATTTGATAATTGTCATTTGCAAGGTGGAGATAAATCTGGGAGGGACTCACGAATTGGAAAGGTGAGGATTCGCCTTTCTACCCTTGAAACTGATCGTGTGTATACACATTCATATCCCCTTCTAGTTTTGCATCCTCCTGGGGTAAAAAAGATGGGTGAAATTCATTTGGCTGTGAGATTTACTTGCTCGTCCTTGTTGAATATGATGCATATGTACTCGCAACCACTGTTGCCCAAAATGCACTATATTCATCCATTAACTGTCAGTCAGCTTGACAGCTTGAGGCACCAGGCTACTCAGATTGTTTCGATGAGGCTGAGTCGTGCTGAGCCGCCTTTGAGGAGGGAAGTAGTGGAGTATATGCTGGATGTAGGTTCTCACATGTGGAGTATGAGGAGAAGCAAAGCAAACTTTTTTAGAATCATGGGAGTTTTAAGTGGGTTAATTGCTGTTGGAAAATGGTTTGATCAGATATGCAACTGGAAGAACCCCATTACAACCGTTCTGATTCACATTTTGTTCTTAATACTGGTTTTATATCCTGAGCTAATTTTGCCCACTATTTTCCTCTACTTGTTCTTAATTGGAGTTTGGCACTACAGATGGAGGCCAAGGCAACCTCCCCACATGGATACTCGCCTCTCCTGCGCTGATAATGCTCATCCTGATGAACTAGACGAGGAGTTCGATAATTTTCCTACTACACGTCCTCCAGATATTGTGAGAATGAGGTATGACCGTTTGAGAAGCATTGCAGGGAAAATCCAAACAGTGGTTGGCGATTTGGCAACGCAGGGGGAAAGGCTACAGTCTCTGCTGAGCTGGAGGGACCCAAGAGCTACAGCTTTGTTCGTAATTTTCTGTTTGGTCGCTGCCATTGTTCTCTATGTCACGCCTTTTCAAGTGTTGGCTCTTCTTGCAGGATTCTATGTTTTGAGACATCCTAGGTTCCGTCACAAGCTTCCTTCCGTGCCCCTCAATTTCTTTAGAAGGTTACCTGCTAGAACAGATTGCATGTTGTGAGCAATCTGTGTTTGGGCTGTCTAAGTCCATTGTTTTTCAGAAACTGCTGATAAATGGATTCTTTTCTTTGTTACACCAAACGGTGAACTTTGGTCCCTGGTAAGATGTGTAGGATCTCTCCTGGAACTTGCAGATTTTGGGGGTTTGCTGTCTGTTTGCTAGGATTTCTGATGTAAAGTAGGTTCTGTGGCGACATATCCTTGGTAATAATTTCAAGTCGCACAAGTTGTCATTTAATTTAATATGCTCTGGACAATTTCTGTCTTTCAGTTCTACTAGGAGTTTATTTGAAATGAATTCGGGTGGTTTTTTTATTGAAAATGATGGATAGTACTTGTAGTAAACTTCTTGTGCACTTTTCGACCCTTGTTTAGATATGATGCTGGCTTCCATTATAATCGGAACAAATAATTAAAGAACGAAAAAATATGGACAATATAAAAATAATGAATCGCAAAAAAAAAAAAAGATTTACATGGAAATCCAAATCCGGTAAACCCGTGGGCAGTGGTGCAGAATTCATTATACTCAAATAGTATTTACATGGAAATACAAATTCGGGAAAATTATAGGCAAAGGCGGTAAAGAATTACAATGGTTCTATTTGGACTAATAACTAATTGTTCAATTTCAATATAGCAGTATACCAAATATTTATGATCAAAGAATACTTAACATACTATGAGAATTAATACATAGCCCTTGCTTGAGCTCCATTTTAAGTGAGAATGCATTTTAAAATAATGATTGATGCAGAATGTGGTTAAAAACGAGTTCTGAAAAAATGACTTTTTTGGAAAAATGAAGCTTAAGCAAGGGCATAAAGAGTTTAACATAAGATGAAGTCCCAATGCAATGAGTAAAATCAATATTGGAATATTTGAAATGAAATATGAATAAAAAACTACCAAAAAGGGGAATCATTCTTCTTATTCTTATCGAATTCTTTGAAGACTTCTTCGAGTTTACTACCAACTCTCAATACTATTTCAACAGTATTTTCAATCAAATACTCAACAAGAATTTGGGTCACAATCTAATTCTATCAATCTCCACCTTAACACGAATTTCATTACAAGGAATAAAATTTAACTCTTCAACTCTTGCTAAATTCTCCAAACAATAACACTCTATCAAATTACTCCACCTCTTCCACCATACCCCTCTTGGCATACTCAGCAACTATAAACAAATTCCAAACCCTACTTACTAGTAGAATTACCTTGTGCGCCATTGGTCGAATCACCACGAGCACTTCCAACTCCACGTGAGTTGTCAAACTTGCTCAAATCATCATGAGCAACATGATCAATAAGATTACAACTAACTTTACCTAAACTACTGGAAGATTCTCTAGTATTTTTGTTCGAATCACCATGAACAATCCGATCACAGCCAACTCCACTTGATTTACCGTTTATTAAATCATAAGCTACATCTGCATCCAAAGTTATAATCAAACCTTCCAAAATATATATAAACAATCCTTACATTGCTTCTCCTCCAGCATCTAAACAAAAAAATCTGCCATAACAAGAATTCTTGTGTGATCCAAAATCGGAACTCAAATTTCATAGTTGTAACAATCAACATTGTTCTAATACCACTTGTTATAATCGGGCCAAATAATTAAAGAACGAGAAAATATGGATAATATGAAAATAATTGATCACAAAGAACACAAGATTTACGTGAAAACTCAAATTTGGAAAAACCACGTGCAGAGGCAGAGAGTTCACTATAATCCATAGTAAGGAGTTATAAATGATTTATTTGGACCAATAACTAATTGGAAAATTGGTCAATTTCAATATATGTTATACTCCACATATTTATATCCAAATAATACCTAACCTACTAGGAGAATTAATACATATGGAGTTTTAGTGAAGTTCCAATACAATAGATAAGATCAATAATGAAATATTTGGGATGAAATAGGAATAAAAAATTGCCAAAAAGTGGAATCATTCTCCTTATCCTTCTTGAACTCCTTCAAGACTTCAAGTCTACTATCAACTCCCAATACCACTCCAACAATATTTCCAATCAAATACTCAACAAGAATTCAAGTCATAACCCAATTCTAACAATCTTCTACATCGAGGTGCAGTTCTTGGCTTGATGTTTTAGACCAAGATCAAGAGACTATGTCTTTTTATTTTTAGTCCGTTTGCACTCGAATATGATTGTCTAGTTACGGTCGAATGAACTCTTCTGCGTTCAAGAAACTACTATAAAATTCCCAGCGAAGTTTCTGTCGAGGATTCTTGGTGGGAGATAAAAAAGATCTAGAGTTCCATGTGTGTTGAAGCTTACGATATTTTAGATTTCCCTTTTTGCTTATTAATTATCTTTGTTATTGAACTAAGATGATCTAGCTTGACATTCTACGAGATTTTCTTTTCGACTGATTTGTTCATTCAAGTTATCGTGTTTAGACAACATTAAAAGTTAAAACTAGGTCTTTCCTGTCTATTGTGGATTATGTTTCTTTTATGCAAATTGATATTATTAGTCATTGGAGTATCAAGTAACGGGCACAGAATAAAAGATAGTTCATTGGGACTGTTTGGTTGTGCAAGTGAATCGTCGGTTGACATATTTCACAACGATTATTCTATTGTGGTTCCACATTATCATGCGCAGAGCCGGTCCTGTGGTTTCTTGGGCCTGAGGCGAACTCTATTAGTTAGGCCCCCCATTAGTTTTACATGATATATTTTTAGCAAAACATAAACCTTAATGTATAGCTCAAAAAAAAAAAAAAAAAAAAAAAAAAAAAAAAAAAAAAAATGAAATCGTCCTAAGCCTCCAGCAGACAAGCTCACAAACAAAACACATATACAAATAAATTGCAAAACATGGTTAACTAATAATTATAAAAAAATCATGAAAATGGAATTGAGATACCTCAATTTCTATCGTTCTTTCCTCCGGTAGAGCCATCTACAGAGAATTAGAAATATTGGAACTTCACTTCTTGAAACATTCTCCCAGTTGTAAGATTTGAAAAGAAAATGGTATTCTAGCCTTTGTTGCCATATTTGATTGTTCATCTGATTGAATTGAACTATCAATTTGTTCGATCTCTTGAGAATTTCTGACGTATTAACAAATCTCATAAACCTGAATACAATAAAAAAAATTCAAGAAAAGAGAAAACCACTCCTACAAACATACAGAATTAATTAACAGAATAAAAACAAGAAACCCAGATAGACATATAATTGATAGAAATTTAGTACTATGCCTTTCTAAAATGGCTTTACCGAACCAACCGACCAAGAAACATCCACTTTTATTTTTGATTAGATTTGAACAGACCTATCGCTAATTTCTCATAGTTATTCGAGCATCACTAAATATCTTATGGAGGGTTTAAAAAAAAAATTCAGAAAAATGAATAATTTGTCAAGTATCCCTTATTACTCTCTAGAACTTTAGATATCCAAAGAAAGTGCACTTAAACCGCTTCTTTTGGAAGTCAATTGGCATGAAATTTATATTTCTAATTACATTTCAATGGTAAACATACATAACAATGCTGCAATGGAACCAAAAAACTTGAGCTATCCATACAAATTACTTACACTTAATGCAAGCAAACCACACATTACAACAACTCCCAAATTTGCAATAACCAGTAGACCATGAAACAATTTACATCAACAATCTTGAGCCATCTAATTCACGATAAAGAAGCCCCGAAATCAAATATCACCCATTGATCGGATACCAAGAAACATTCCCTAACTAAAAGCCATAGGCAATTAACGAAATCATGGTTTTCAATTTCTAAGGTAGCCAGCTATTCACATATTAAAATGTTAATCCCAATAAACAAAAATTCCAAATGAAATAGCTCTAAAATTATAGTTGTAGCAAGCCACAAAAATAATCAATAAATATGTACAAAAAAATTAAAAAATCGATACATACCTGTTGTGCAATTTTTATATGTTGTTACTTCTTTTTCCCGTGTTTTGAGGTAGAATTTCTCATTTCGTGCACTAGCAAAGCTCCTTTCAATTGTCGAGGATGATATAACTATAGCTGATTTGAATAGACCTATCGCTAATTTCTCATTATTTTTACCAACGAAAATCACAAGGTCGGCGTTCAATTTCAGTGGCGGGAGAGAAACTGAGAAAGAGCCATAGGGTTTCAACTTTGCTTTAACCATTTCACAATACAAGATATGGGCCTCATTTAAAATAAATAGAAGCCCAACACAAAAGGCTTACAAGTTAACATTTGGACTTTAGAAAATGGAGGAAATTAAAAGTTGGCCCAATTATAATACTCATCATCTTCCCTTCCTTTTGAATTCAAGTTTGCGTTCAAGCTTCCGCAATAATGGCGGCTCCATCCAACCTCGATGTTTCCAGCAAGGAATGATTTCCAGAATATTCTTCAACTTCCCAGCAGCCATAGGCGAGTTGGAGAGGAAAATGATTCCTTCATTCAATTTACTTTCTTCATTTAACAGAAAAAAAAAAAATTGAGGCCATGGAAACGAGGCCCCCTTCAGCTTTTGGCCTGAGGCGCAGGCCTCATCCGCCTCGTCTCAGGACCGGCCATGGTTGTCACAGGTATGTGGTGGAGTGTGATCGGATAACTAATTGGATCAACGATTTCCACCTCTTCGAGTCAATGTCTCTGGCCAAATCCCGGAAGAAATTGGCGATCTCCCTTATCTTGAATCTTTAACCTTCCATAAGATCACTAATCTCACCGGAAATATACCCATATCCATTCTCAAACTCACTAAGCTCAAGTCGCTTACTATAAGCTGGACTAATATTTCTGGTCCTATCCCTTCGTTTCTTAGCCAGTTTAAAAACTTAACATTTCTTGATTTGTCCTTCAACAATTTTTCTGGTTCAATCCCTTCTTCACTTTCAGAACTCAGAAACCTTGGTGGGATTCGTTTAGATCGGAACAAACTCACCGGAAGTATACCAGAGTCATTCGGGAATTTGACACCAAATCTTCAGTATCTTTATCTCTCCCACAACCAGTTAACAGGGACAATTCCGAGGAGTTGGGGCGATTTGAACTTCACTTTGATTGAGTTATATAGAAACAGGCTCCAAGGGGACGTATCATTCATGTTCGGGAAGAACAAGACTATTCAGATTCTTGATTTGAACAGGAACATGTTGCAGTTCGATATCTCGAATGTTGTGTTCCCAGACAGCTTGACATTCTTGGACTTGAACCATAATAGGGTCACGGGGAGTCTTCCGCAAGGATTAACTCAACTGAGTTTACAGGGCTTCAATGTGAGTTATAATAGACTATGTGGTCCAATTCCACGAGGTGGGAGGTTGCAAGAATTCGAATACACTGCATATTTCCATAATAGATGCTTGTGTGGAGAACCACTGCCAAATTGCAAATGATCTGCAGTAATCTACTGAGATAATTTTGCTCAAGGTTTTGAATTGTAAAATTTTGAGGCTGTTACCTTCCTTTTCTGCGATAGCACCTGCGACATGTAATAATTTGACGCGATGAAATAAGATTACCCTTAACTTAGCAGCATGCTTTTAAATATTTTTGTGTGCAAAGGGCATACTTGCACAAACGTGAATACAATGTATGGGATGCATGCAGCAATTATCTTGAGTTTTATTTCATAAACTATTTAAGTTTTTATACGAGTTGTTGAAAAAGAACAAACATTAAAAGGCATTTCATTGGTATACCAGTTGTCATTCATTATCCATTTTAGTCAAAATCATAATTCAACTATTAGACTTCAGCCATTAGTTTAAACAACTTGTTGTTTGACTGAAAGTCAAAATTTGCTTCCTCCTATATATGTTCATTGTACATGGCTTGAATGGCTTCAATCTACAGCTGTCTTTCATGGCTCAACTCAATTTCCAGTTTCTTTACATTATCATTTTTCTGTCTATACCATTGTCCTCTCTGGCTGAAAGATGCCATCCACATGATAAAAAAGTCCTGAAAATCAAAGAATCCTTTAACAATCCCTATGCCTTTGCCTCATGGATACCAGATACTGATTGTTGTCACAGGTATGTGGTGGAGTGTGATCGGATAACTAATTGGATCAACGATTTCCACCTCTTCGAGTCAATGTCTCTGGCCAAATCCCGGAAGAAATTGGCGATCTCCCTTATCTTGAATCTTTAACCTTTCATAAAATCACTAATCTCACAGGAAATATTCCTGCGTCCATTGTTAAACTCACTAAGCTCAAATCGCTTACTCTAAGCTGGACTAATATTTCTGGTCCCGTCCCTTCATTTCTTGGCCAGCTAAGAAAAACTTGACATTTCTTGATTTGTCTTTCAACAGTTTTACAGGTCCAATCCCTTCCTTACTTTCTGAACTATAAAAACTAAATGGGATTCGTTTAGACCAGAAAAAACTCAGTGGAAGTATACCAGAGTCATTCGGGAATTTGACACCAAATCTTCAGTATCTTTATCTCTCCCACAACCAGTTATCAGGGACAATTCCGAAGAGTTGGGGTGATTTGAACTTCACTTGGATTGAGTTACATAGAAACAAACTCGAAGGGGACATATCATTTATGTTAGGGAAGAACAAGACCATACAAATTCTTGACGTGAACAGGAACATATTGCAGTTTGATATTTCAAATGTGGAGTTTCCAAACAGCTTAAGATTCTTGGACTTGAACCATAATAGGATCAGGGGTAGTCTTCCGGGAGATTTAATTCAATTGGGATTGGATGGCTTCAATGTTAGTTTCAACAGACTCTGTGGTCCAATTCCGCAAGGTGGGACGTTGCAAAACTTTGAATACACCGAGTAGTTTCACAATAGATGCTTGTGTGGAGAACCATTGCCAAATTGCAAATGAAAATTAAATGATCCTCGCTATTTGGATAATTGCTCAGGGTTCTAAATTGAACCTGCTCTGCTGTTGGCTTCCTCATCTGCCGAAACAGCTTGTAATAGTTTTACGTGATGAAATAAGGTGTGATTTTTATATTCTTAGAGTGCATGATTGGTACACAGTGTTGAACATATTCGGCAACTTTTTCCAGGATTTGAAAGGAGAATTAGCAGACATGAGGGGAAGATCATTGACGCGATTGGCACAATCCAGCGCATAGCAATGGCAACAATCAGTGTCGGGATCCCACAAGGTCAAGATGTTGACTAAAATGGATAATGGAATACAACTGCAAATATGGGACAATATTTTCTTCTTCGGACATATCATTCTATAGCCAACAACTTGTGAAAAAATGACAACGCGTATTCTGCTAACTACCTTATTGAGTATAAAAGTTGATTGAGGATTTCAAACAAGTGGCCTCGTATAATATTATTCTTATCATTCACACTGCAATAACGAAGAATTTTATTACATAGCATCCTAGTTGTAGAAATCATTCAGTTGCAGGCAGGTAACGGAGCTCCACACAGGCATTTGTTGTGGAGATAAGAACTAATATCAAAGCTTTGCAATTTCCCACCAGTAGGAATCTGACCACATAACCTGTTATAACTAACATTCAAGAACTGCAAATTCAATTTTGTCAAATCCTGTGGCAGACTCCCACTAATCATATTGTGATTCAAATCCAGTGATGTTAAGCTGTCGGGAAACTGCACGTTCGACAGATTGAACTCGAACATGTTCCTTGAAAAATTTACTATTTGGATAGTATTGTTTCTGCCAAACAAGAATGAGACGTCGCCTATAAGATTATTTCGCGAAAAATCGAGCACAGTGAAGTTCAAGTCACCTAAAGATAATGGGACTGAACCTGTGAGGTTGTTGTGGGAGAGATAGAGATCAGGTACTTTTCCGGTGAACTTTCCGAAGGATTCTGGGATGGTTCCAGTGAGTCTGTTCCGGTCTAAGTGAAGGGCGTTGAGGTTTCGGAGTAGGGAAAGTTCAGCCGGGACTGAACCGGTTAGGTCATTGAATGATAAGTCTAGAAAGGTTAAGTTCTTGAGTTGGGTTAAGAATATAGGGACCGGTCCGGTTAGGTTCGTATAGCTAAGTCTAAGCAATTTGAGATTGGTAAGTTTAGCGATAGCTGCCGGAATTCGGCCAGTTACATTGGTAAGTTGTCGGAATACTAAAGTTTCGAGATAAGGGAGGTCCCCAATGGCGGTCGGAATTTGGCCGGAAATGTTGGCGGAGAAGAGATTGAATGTAACAATCCGGTTGTTATTGGGGTCACAATCAACAACATACCAATCACAACAATCTGTGTTGGGATTCCACGAGGCCAATTGATAAGGGTTGTTTAGGGCTTGTTTGATTTGTAAGAGGACTTTTTTGTCATTTGGATTGCACCTTTCTGTGGCTGAGAGAGAGAAAAATGGCCTAGACAGAAATATGAGACAAAAGACAGAGAGAGTGACAAAATTTGAGTTCTTCATTTTCTAGAAATAGCCAAAAATCGATACAGATTTTGGTTGTAGAGTCAGCTATATGTGCATGTATATATAGATGTCTACTTGTATGAACAAGATTTTCTTAAGATTACTTGCCGCAATTTAATGTCCAACCTTTGACTAATGCTAAGGTTTTGAATCATAAAATTGATGAATACATTGAAGAGGACAATTATTTTGGTAGGAGAATTGACTAATTCATTCCCTTCTGATTTGCAATTAGCCTAGGCATGTTAGTTCATGTTGATGGTAGCCCGACACATTTCGACACCTAGTAAATAGCTATAATAATCAATGACTCGATCTGTTCGAAAAAACTTCTACTTATACTTCAGTCACTGTGGATCGGCCTCATTTAAAAGTTCTTCCGATGAAGCAAAACATTTTCAGAAAATTATTGAACACATCTAAAAACAAGTTTTTATTCTCAAGAAATTGTTTTAGGCATTTTAAAAACCTTGTCAAAGTCAACGGTAACTAAGTATGTTTTAGTATCAATATCAATTGCATGGCTCTTTTTTATACAATTCAACTCCCCCAAGTAGTTCATGTAGTGGATATACTTGGTTGACTTGTTCTCCCATTGTGATCTTAAATTATATGACACCGGAATAACACTTCAAAACTTATCTTAATCATAAAATTAATGAATACATTCTTTAGTCTAGAAAATATATAGTGAAAAATATATTTTATGATACGATCAACATGAAATTAAAAATGTACCATAGATCAAGATGTTGACCCATTCGTGTTCACTGGGTCTCTATTTGCATCGAGGACTAATAGTTTTTTTCTACGTCTCGATATTTATACTATGCTAATCTTCGAAGAGTGGTTAAATATGGAACTCTATTCTCAATGTATACCCCATTCTTCAGTTTGTAATGTATTTTTGATCTTTTGGTATGAATTGCGTATTGCTTTTATAAGAAATAAGAAATAAAAAATTGATTTTAAATATTTAATTTTAAAATTCCTAATAGATAAAGTACTTACATGGGAACTGAAATAATCCTAAAGGCATGAATTTTTTCGTTTCCAATGTTTGGTCAAAAAAGAAGGGTGTTATTGGTGATCTAATCTTGATTTGACTAACAAAATTCAATTAGATGTGATTTCCTCAGTTAAGTATTTAGGCATGTGTACCCTCACCACATATATCTTTTCCAGGCCAGCAATCGAACGTGTTTGAATTATTCCATAACACGTAATGTACATGTATTTTTCATATTTGAATACTCACTTTTGGAAAAATTGAATGGTATGTGTGCAGATAATTATCAATTAACATAAACATAATCAATTAATTGATACAAATATAACTCAACAATAATATAAAATAAGAAGAGAATTAAAAATGCAAGTCTTGAGAGTCAAGTCGAAGACTCTGTCTTAAAGTCGTATTGCCTCTACTTCATGTGGGTTCTTTCGACACTATATAGCTCCAAGATAAAATTCATGTGACTCTTCTTCTATAGACACGACCATAGAGAGATAAGTGAACGAGTCTCTCATCGAGTTACTAAAATATAGAAACATAGAAAGAGATGTATAGAGTGTTTATCTTCCAAGTTGTGATTCATCATGTGTTATATGAAAATCAATCCTTTTTATTGGGATAATTTTAACCCCCGCATTCATGGGATTAAATCCAATTTATACACAAGTTACACTTTAACATTAAAGGGATTTTAATTTTGTTAAAACAGAAAATTAGATGGTTGAAAGATTAAAACTTATTTTTATATATTTTACAACAATCCCGCACAAGTTTTAAACTTTCAAAATAGATAAATATATAATATATATAGTGGCAACGTTATACTGTGTAATAGGTGTAGGTGTTTTTTGGATTTGAACCTCGCTTAGTGATAACAATTTTCATTTGAGGAAGCCATAATGGACTAGGCCTTGAATTATGCCCATTTAACCGAGTATCAATTGTTCCACACACAGTATCGATTTAGGCTCAGTTCATAGCGGGTAGCGCTGTTAATAGCCATGTGCTCTTATCTTGATTCCAGTAAAAGTTTCTAGGGAATAGCTAATCGCATAGTTACGGCCTCATCGCAACTCTTACATAAGTGAGTCCTCCAAAGATATGTATGACCTACACCTCATGAGAATTCACATCTCAGTACTCATTTAGGGTTAAACCCTTCCTAACATTACATTATCATTAGCACTAACACCACATGGATGAGCGCAAATAAAATAGTACTATTACAAGCCACAGAGTACGGGTTGTTCCTACTATATTGAACCTTTCTCACGGGATTTCCAATTACAAAAATTGGGTTACTTCCAGAGATACTCCCTCATGGGATTAAGCCCATCCCCCTCGATGATTTATGTATGTCCATCTTGGATTACAATTTATTTGTCCTTCTTGGACAAAAATTTGGTACCATCAATTTGTGCAACTCTTATTCTTTGCTTACATATTTGTATATCTGCAAAATCTTGTAAAAACATTTCAGAATATCAAAATTACGTTAAGTATAATAAGATAAATACATAATATGTAAAATTGACTTCTAGTGACATGTGCATCCATTCAACTCTTGTATTCTACTTGCATGTCTTCAATTTCATTTCTAATACTTTTTAAACGTCAGATTTTCAATTAAGAATAATAAAATATAAGGTGAAAATTTTTAACACCCCCAAACTTTCATGATTTTCTTCCATCAATAGTGCAAATTCTTACTAAACACATTCTCAAAATATTTTTCCATACCAATAAATTATAAACAAATAATTGATTATATTTAGTATATCTACCGAAGTAAGAATGTGTTTAATCACATATCATGGAAATATTTCTTATATCATGGAAATATTTCTACATATTGCTTCAAAAACTTTCCAAAAAATTAAAATTCATACACTAATAAAAATACGAAATGCAAAATTCGTGCAACGCACGTGACAGTCACTGTGCGGAGAGTTTTTTTTTTGTTTTTTTTGTTTTTAACATCGCACTGTATAGAGAGTTTGCCAACTCTCTGCACTGTGGAAATTTTTTGTTTTTGTTTTTTTTACCCCACACTGTACGGAGAGTCCGCATTTTGTGAGGACAATGTCAGTACAGATTGTGCAGACTGTCCGCACCATCTCTCCGCACTGTGCGAAGAGTTTTGCCATGGTGTTTGTCATCTCTCAGCACCGTGTGGAGAGACTTTTTTTTTACTTCGCACTATACGGAGAGTTTTTCTTCCTTTTTTACTCCGCACATGATTTGCTATCTCTCCGCACTATGCATAGAGTTTACCTTTATTTTTATTTTTAAAACTCGTGTGAAGAGCTTTTTTTTGCTCATGGCAATTTATATATATATATATATATATATATATTTTTTTTTTTAATGCTAGTGGTATGATATGTGGAAGAATATTTGTTTGACATAATTATTTTTTTAATGCTAGTGGCATGATATGTGGAAGGACATTTGTTTGACATAAACAAAATGGAAAATAAAAAATGACATCATGCGTAGTAAAATTGAATTAAGTTACTATTGCATCAATAGTAGATTCTCATTCCCCTTTTTATTAGAAGTTAGATATTTTATTTATCATGAAAATATGAGTTACATGTCTAAATTGAATTGAATGATAATAAACCACCATTATTCACTGGAGTTACACTTGAACTATAAATAAAACTATGGAGATTAATTATGAAATTCAACATCTTTTAAAACGTTAAATCGGCATATTTTCATAAATCTTAGATACTTCTTTCTATTGTTAACCCAATCACCCAACATACCATATTGAGGTAGTGCATGTTTCTCCTTAAAATTATCTTATTATCCACATGTTTTTGAGCAAGATAAAAAGTGAAACGTTCTCTATTTTTTTCGCGTCTTTTAATAAATTTATGTGCATAGCAAAATGAGAGTTCACAAGAGTCAATTCAATTCAGTCCCATGCAAAAATTTTCATTTATAGCTATAATTAGAAAACTGGAGTATAAATCAAATAATGTTTCAGTGCCTTATCATTTAGGATCAGGTTCCAGTTGCACAGGTCATGTTTAGTCCTATATAGTTGAGAACAATTAGAATAGTGTTTCAATCAATAGAAACCAACTATCCTAACATTTTGATGAATATCATAGAAATAGAGTATACACATTATTCATACTTAACATATATCAATCGGAAAAAAAAAAGCAATATCTGACCATCGAAGTGGTTCATCAAGTTTCTTTAATTAGAAATAATCATAGAATCACATCAAAGAAGAATTGCCAGCTGTAGATGAGTTATACACCTGTCCTCCATCTGGAATAATTCAATGTCCAGAAGAGAAGCCTATGGATATATTAATGGTCCATATAAGATACTGAAATGCAACAATTCTACACAAACCGGTGCCTGCATAACTCTACAACCATTTCAAGCTTAAGATGTTTATGCAATTTAATCAGTCAGTGAAGCTTGTGTTAGTATGATCATAGGAGGTCAGTATCAGGCATCTTTCCCTAGACATAAGCAAACATTGCTCATGCCAACTTCATTTCTAGCTAATAGAGGAATGAAGAAACTACACACAAATCACGACAACACGACTTTAGATTGTTAGAAAAATTGGATGATTTGTGTGTAGATATTTATCAATTAGTATAAACATAATCAATTAATTGACATAAACATAAATCAATAATAATATAAAATAAGAAGAGAGTTAAAAATGCAAGTTTTGGTAGTCCAGTTGAAAACGCTGTCCTAAAGTCGTATTGCCTCCCCTTCGTGCGGGTTCTTTCGGCATTACACAACTCCAAGATAAAATCCATGTAGCTCTCCTTCTATGGGCACGATCACAGGGAGATAAGTGAACGAACCTCTTACCGAGTTGCTAAAATATAGAAATATAGTAAGATATGTATAAAGTGTTTATCTTCTAAGTTGTGATTCATCATGTGTTGTATGAAAATCAATCCATTTTATAGGGATAATTTTAACCCCACATTCATGGGATTAAACCAATTTACACACAAGATACACTATAACATTAAGAATTTTTAATTTTGCTAAAACTGAAAAT
>NW_019242571.1:0-3377 GCF_002742605.1 Olea europaea var. sylvestris | reverse complement strand
TACACCTTCCTTTTGGGTAAAGCCTTTTGCTACTAATCTGGCTTTATACCTCTTATTTTCTGAGTTAGAGTTTCCTTGTTTTATTTTGAAGATCTACTTACAATCAACTATCATTTTATCTTTTGGTTTATTCACCAACACCCAAGTTTCATTTTTTATCAGGGAATTCATTTCATCATCCATAGCTTCCTTCTAGAACTTTGAATCAAGACAACTAACAGCTTCTTCATAGGTGTTTGGTTCTGAATTCAAAGAATCTAGACCAGAAAATAAGGTGACAAATTCATCAGTATTAAATCTGGTAGAGGGTATTCTATTTCTCCTCTCCCTATCTCTTGTTAGTTGATAATCAGTAAGGGATGTATTTTTAGATTCAAATACAGGTTCAAGTTGATCACTTTCAGCTTCAGATTGAGTGGAGGTCACTCAATCTGATCAATATGATCAATAGGGCTTTCAATTCGATTTTTCAGAACATTTTCCTTTATGATTGTGGATTCATTTGATTTTGGTCCAAATGAATTCAAGCATGGCATACCTTTTTCATTGAATATGAAATTTCTACTTATAATGACTTTAAAACCATTCTGTTCCTTAACCCAAAGTCTATGTCCTTTGGTTTCCTCTCCATAACCAAGAAAGACACATTTTTTTTGATCTAGGTTCCAATTTTCCCTCATTTTGATGAGCATAGGCAGCACAGCCAAATACTCTTAATTTTTTGTAATCTGGTATAGTTCCTGACCATAATTTTTCAGGTATTTGAAAGTTAATAGCACTTGATGGACTTCAATTTATAAGATAGGTTGCAGTTTTGAGGGCTTCTCCCCAGAAAAATTTTGGTAAGCCAGAACTGTGTAACATACACCTGACCTTTTCTAATAGGGTCCTATTCATTCTTTCAGTAACACCATTCTGTTGCGGGGTGTATGTCACAATTCTGTGCGTTAATATACCACTTTCTTTACAAAAGAAATCAAATTCAGTATTACAAAATTCAAGTCCATTGTTAGTTCTAAGTGTTTTAATTTTCCTGTTAGTTTGATTTTCAATAACCAACTTCCATTGTTTAAAGATTTGAAAAGTATCAGATTTTTGTTTCAACAGAAAAGTCCATATTTTTCTTGAAAAATCATCTACTATTAGTAGATAAAATCTAAAGTCACTCAGTGTATTTACAGAGGCTGGTCCCCAGAGATCAGCATGTAAATATTCTAAAATGCATGATGTTTTATGAATTCCAGGTTTGAAAGATTGTTTTTGGTGTTTTCCAAAAATAAAGTCTTCACAAAAATCTAACTTTTCAATGTTATCTTTTCCAAAACAGCAAAGTTTATTTAAGAGAAGAAGACCTTTTTCTGAAATGTGGCCAAATCTTTTATGCCAGATTAGAGATTGATTTGTTTTAGAATTTACAGCTGTGGTGGTGGAACCTACAATAGGTTCACCAAAAATAGTGTAAATCCCATGTGTCTTATGACAGGTGATGACTTCCTCATTGTCATCATTTATACTTATAAGCCCTTTATGAATCACAATATGGTATTTGTCATCTAATTCCCCTAGGGATATTAGATTTCTTTTCAAATTAGGTACATACCTGATGTTATTTAACTCAAGTAAATAGTTATTAGTTAACTTGAGTTTCAACTTTTCAATGCCTTTAATCTGACAACTCATGTCATTACCTATCTGAATTTGACCTCCATTGAGTTCAACAAATTCAGCAAACCATTCCTTAATAGGACACATGTGGAAAGTGCATCCAGAATCAAGGACCCATTCGTTTGGGTCTCTTTTTGGTGTGTTGGCAAGAACAACACCCTAAATGTCAAGTTCATTATTGCAGGCTAGAGCTGCAATATCATCAGGGCTGTTTCTTCCTTTTGAATCAGAAATTTTCTTAAAACAGTCTTTGATTAGATGTCCTGTCTTTCCACAATAGTAACATTTCCTGACTTGGTTTTTGGTTTTATTCTAACCTCTATTTTTATCCTTATATCTTGGTTTCTGAAATCTGCCCTTATTAGAGGAAGTGTAATTATATACATTCTTCTTTTTATTTTGGATTTGTTTCTCTTTTATGTAGAGACTCTCACCAATTTTTGTATCTTTGAACTCTGACTTTAGTTCAAGTTCCTTATTTCTTAGGGCAGTTGTGATAATATCAACAGTAAGGCTTTCCTTCCCATATTCTAAAGCATTTCTGATATCTCTGTCTCTTTCACTAAGTGAATTTAACAGACCAACAGCTTGCTGATCATCTGAGATTTTCTCATCACAATTGTCTAAATCTTGGATTAGTTTAGTATATCTTTCAATATTTTCTTCTAGATTCAGTGTATTATCAAATTTGAAGTTATAAAAGTTCCTAATTAGATAGCATTTATTAGGCATAGTCTAATTAAGTACAAAGATTCCAATTTAGTCCATAGAGCCTGAGTATCAGTGGTTTTCCCAACCTTTCTGATTACACTGTCAGAGAGGTGAAGAAAAATAGTACTCCAGGCTATTTCATCAAGTCCTTGCCTTCTATAGGCACTGATTTCAGTAGCCCAGGTGCCATCTAAAGCCCCAGCACACCTATGTTGCAATAATAATGCTCTCATTTTCTGACATCAAAGGCTAAAATCCCCAGTACCATTCCAAGTTTGGACTTCAAATTTTTGTATAGTAGACATATTGACAAATACACTCACAAAATAACAGTTGTACAATACACAAGATGAATGCATGCAATTATATAATGCAATTGCAGTGTATGAAAGCAGTATAGAATAGATATTTAATTTTTCAGCTTATCATGCAATTATTAAAGATTATAGAGAATCAAATATTCTTTATATAAGAGTTAATTTGAATTTTGGTCTAAGGAGTTATAACCCTGAAGTCCACTGCTCCCTCAAATTCCCAGATCCTCAAGGATTCTTGGACAAAGGAAAGCAATGGCAGGTTACTGATCTTAATGACCTTGTTCAAAATTAATCGAAAAACAAGTTTCAGAATTAAGGAAGGTGTTTCAGAGGTTATCGGAATCTGAAATCTCAAGATTTCAGAGTGAAAGTACTGTCAGATTACCAGAATTGATCCAAGAAAGTCAGCTCAGGTCAGCTAAACAACGAGTCACAGAGACTCAGTAGCACTCAGCAGTGAGTTAGAAACTCAGCAAGGAATCGGAACGTGTTGACTCAGCTCGACAAGACTCAGTATGAGTTCAAACAGAGTTAATAAAAAAACTCATCAGGGATAATATATCTGACCGAGTCAAGTACGAGTTTCGAAAAATTTAACAACTATTTTTATTTTTTTTTGTACAAACCTTAGTGTACTAAGTAAGGGAGAAACAATTTTCCACGAAAATAACCCCTTTTTAAAAA
>NW_019242570.1:0-1640 GCF_002742605.1 Olea europaea var. sylvestris | reverse complement strand
GAAAATCATTAAGTTTTGGGCATGTTAAATTCATTAAAATTAAGGAGGGTCTTTCTTGTAAAGTAGTATTTTCAATAAAATGTTTGACCATAGCGACCAAGAATGTCATTATACTGTCATTTTGTCCATTAGGTTTAATGGCATTGAATACCTTATTTCATTCATCTTTCGTGAGGTAATTACTCCATGATCCCTTTAATTGTACCAAAAGACCAATAATAATATTACCGAAAGCAGTTATTTCAAGTATATCACAGAGGAGATAAGTCTAATGACACATAGCCATAATTTTAATGATTTGAATAATTTGATATTAAGCCATTCCATCCATATTCCATTCAATTACCTTGTCTCCATTATAGGTTGTTTGAGGATTTTTTTTCTTCCTCATATTGCATACTAGGAAGGGACGGTCTTGAATAAAAAGATGGTAATTTTGAATTTTGACATTTTAATCTATTAACTTGAGAATATTATATTTTTTCTTTGAATTGGCTTTAAAGTTCTTCAATAGAATCAATAACATTGATATTATTAGGTGTAGATAATTTTGATAGTTGCTTTGCTATTTCTATCATTACACTAAATTCAGTGAAGAGTTTACTTAAATCTAATTTTGAGACAGCTTCATCTATAGGTTTAGAAATTGAATTTATTTGTTTTTTACTTTCCTTTTTGGATTCTTTTGATTCGAAATTATTCTCAGTTCTTGATAATTGGCCTATCATTGATTAAAAAAATATATTAGTATAATTATTTAGTGATTGAATATTTTTGATATCCTTAGCTGTAGTTCTAGATTCTTCTGGTCTATCAGTAGAAACTTGTTTGAGAGGAGATACAATTATATCGGTGTTTCCACGAGAGACAACTACCTCTTGCATAGGAGTATGTTCTGATTGAAAATTTTGACAAAAAGGAGTTTTTCAAGTTTTTTTGTATTAACACGAGTATTTTGAATAGATTTTTTAGAAAAAATTTCAAAAACTTTAATATGTGGCCACTCATAAAAACTTAAATATTCAGGATAAGCATAAAATTCTTGTCACAAAGATTCAATTTCTATTTTTGAAAACATTTTTCTAAGTGTACGTAGAAAATCTTTGATAGAAAGATTTTGATCAGTTTTAAATTCATATTTTCTATCAACTGTAGAAGAAATGACATTGCATTACTGATCCAGTCTTTCAGAAGGAGGTAACATGTGTGATAAAGTAGATGAACCAGGTTCTTCTGATTCATTATCCTTTTCAGATGTGTAGCGAGTCTTTAGAATGTTAGGAGTAAAGTCAACTCTTTTCAATTTTTTAGAAGAAGTTGAAAACCCAGTATATTGAAAAAGATTCTCATATCTATTTTTAGATCTAATGGAAAAAGACCTTTAGGGATTACTCGTTGTAGAGGCTTTGCCGAAAATCATCTTAACATGTTCATCAGGAAATGAAATAATTTGATCAGGAATAGTTTTAATAGGAGCAAAAATACGGCTTTGAGCATTTTCAAAATTCCATTCAAGTCCACTGGATTGAAGATTCCATAGTATCCTTTTAGGAATCATAGTATTTGAATGAAAATAGTTGACTTCTACCAAATGGCTTTCCTTTTTATGAGATGAGCGAAGAGCTCGAATATTGAGTTGA
>NW_019242569.1:0-1641 GCF_002742605.1 Olea europaea var. sylvestris | reverse complement strand
CACGAAACCATTTCATCCACTTATAAAGAATTTCTAATCTTAAAATTTGGTTTAAATTTTAGAAGAAAATGAGCATGGGGTAATCCTCTCTTTTGGAATTCAATGACATAAATATATGCAGCTATAGGAGCTAACAACTTTCTCTTAACCAAATCTGTCTTTAGTTGTTCAAGCTCGACTTGAAATATTCGCACCAACAAATCTGACATATTCTGTATTTCATCATTGTGTTTCAATTCACGTTTTATTTCAGGCCAATTTGGATTACATGTCATCGTAAAAAACACATCAGGTTTTTCATACCTTTGAACTAAAGACATCACATCCATATATCTTTTTCTCATATTTCTAGGACCCCCAATAAAACCAGCAGGCAACACCAATGATCTACCAATTTTATAATCTCTATTCTCACTATTTTGAATGCTATCTACAATTCCCTGATATACTTCTGCTCTTATAACTTTTTGGTTATTGCGAAAATAGTCCAATCTTGATGTTTCAATTTTATCATACATATCCACTACATATTGCTGTAAAAGTTTGCCTATATGTAAAAGAAGACAATGGTTTTTAGACCTGATTTGGAGCTTGTAGCAATAATATTCTCGATAAGATACTGTAAGCCGTTTCCTCGTCTTCAAAACTACAAAAAATAAACACATATATCAATGAAATCCATTCATCATCTGTTATCAATAATAAGATAAATACATCTAGTCAATAAAACATGGATTATTATGAGCAGTAAATTTTACCATCATCTTCTATTTCCAAGAGCTCCTCAGCTGAGTGGAGATTATTAATTTCTATTAAATTTTGACAAACTCAAGGTCGGGATACATTCACATTTACCTTTTCAATACCTTCATGCCATCTAATTTCTCCATACGAGAAAAGTAATGGATATTGAAGTGGATCATAACAACTATAATAATATTGAATTTTATACACACTACCCGAATGTCCGTAAATTAATAAATCCCGACCCTAAGTATTTTCAGATGGGTTATCATCAACCCAAACTACAGTCACCTGTTCTGATTTTGGAAAATTATATGTTCTCTAATGAAGACATGGATCACACCTCAGTAAAATTCGACAAAATTCTAGATCAGTATCTTCACTCAACGATCTGAAAAAGTTAGAATACGATTTTTTGTTTAAAATGTCCATCAACTTTCTCAAAGTCAATTCACAAAACCTGTCTGAAGTATTAAGTCTATTACAAATTTCATTGTTAGTATCATAGAAGTATAGTTGTAAATATGTTAGACGACAATCTAGCGTACAAGAGAGTTTATAAAATGGTATATTTGTCCCTGAATTTTGAAAGTATATATACCTTTATTATTCTTACACGATTCTCTGTCATATTTAACACCAAATGAAATAAATGCAAAATGATTGTTGTAACTGTGAACAACTTTCTTAAAAGCAATAGCCTCTTCAGATGTAGACGTAAATAAATAAAATAGTTCAGGAGGTATATTATGTAACTGTAATTTGACATTTTCATCACAACAACAAAAACCCTTGCTTTATGTGCAGAATTTTTTTGCACCACAATGTGTACAAGTTCTAGGACATGGCAAGACAAAAGGTTCAACAGGGATATTTTCCCTATTAATTTATCCTGCA
>NW_019242568.1:0-1641 GCF_002742605.1 Olea europaea var. sylvestris | reverse complement strand
TGTGTCGGAATTGGCTAAAATTTGACAGGTTGATCGGAGACAAAAATCGCGCCGGGGGCAATTTCGTAATTTTTCTCGACTGTTTCGGAATCGGCTAAAATTTAGCAGTTTGATCTGAAATAAAAATCGCACCGGGGGCAATTTCGACATTTTTCTCGACAGTGTCGGAATGGGCTCGAATTTGACAGGTTGATCGGGAACAGAAACCGCGCCGGGGGCAATTTCGTCATTTTTCCCGACTGTGTCGGAATGGGCTCAAATTTGACAGGTTGATCGGGAACAAAAATCGCGTCGGGTGTAATTTCGACATTTTTCACGACTGGTCTGAATTGGCTGAAATTTGACTTGTTGATCGGAAACAAAAACCGCCGGGGGCAATTTCGTCATTTTTCCCGACTGTGTCGGAATGGGCTCAAATTTGACAGGTTGATCGGGAACAAAAATCGCGTCGGGTGTAATTTCGACATTTTTCACGACTGGTCTGAATTGGCTGAAATTTGACTTGTTGATCGGAAACAAAAACCGCCGGGGGCAATTTCGTCATTTTTCTCGACTGTGTCGGAATTGGCTGAAATTTGGATGTTTGATCGGAAATAAAAATAGCGCCGGCGGCAATTTCGTCATTTTTCTCGACTGTGTCGGAATGGGCTCAAATTTGACAGGTTGATAGGAAACAAAAATCGCGCCAGAGCAATTTCGTCATTTTTCGCGACTGTGTCGGAATTGGCTAAAATTTGACAGGTTGATCGGAGACAAAAATTGCGCCGGGGGCAATTTCGTAATTTTTCTCGACTGTGTCGGAATTGGCTAAAATTTAGCAATTTGATCTGAAATAAAAATCGCGCCGGGGGCAACTTCGTCATTTTTCTCGACTTAGTCGGAATGGGCTTAAATTTGAGAGGTTGATCGGGAACAAAAATCGCGCCGGGTGTAATTTCGTCATTTTTCGCGACTTTTCCGGAATTGGCTAAAATTTGACTTGTCGATCGGATAAAAAAACAGCGCCGGGGGCAATTTCGTCATTTTTCTCGACTGTGTTGGAATTGGCTGAAATTTGACAGTTTGATCTGAAATAAAAATCGCGCCAGGGGCAATTTCGTCAATTTTCTCGACTGTGTCGGAATGGGCTCAAATTTGACCGGTTTATCGGGAACAAAAATCTAGCTGGGTGTAATTTCATCATTTTTCGCGACTGTGTCGGAATTGGCTAAAATTTGGCAGTTTGATCTGAAATAAAAATCGCACAGGGGCAATTTCGTCATTTTTCTCGACTGTGTCGAAATGGGCTCAAATTTGACCGGTTTATCGGGAACAAAAATCTAGCTGGGTGTAATTTCATCATTTTTCGCGACTGTGTCGGAATTGGCTAAAATTTGACTAGTTGATAGGAAACAAAAATCGCACCGGGGGCAATTTCGTCGTTTTACTCGACTGTGTCGGAATTTGCTAAAATTTGGCAGTTTGATCTGAAATAAAAATCGCACAGGGGCAATTTCGTCATTTTTCTCGACTGCGTCGGAATGGGCGCAAATTTGACAGGTTGATCGGAAACAAAAATCGCGTCGGGGGCAATTTCGTCACTTTTCTCGACTGTGTCGGAATTGGCTGAAATTTGGCAGTTTGATCGGAAATAAAAATCGC
>NW_019242567.1:0-1641 GCF_002742605.1 Olea europaea var. sylvestris | reverse complement strand
TCCGTATTTATTATGTCAGGTTGAAGTAGTGCTGGACAGAAAATTAAAAAAGAAAAATTGTACCAGGAGCAAATTTGTCATTTTTCACGAAGGTGTCGGAATGGGCCGAGCTTTGGCAGGTTCATTGGAAATGGCCTGCGAAATTAGACTCGGGGCACAAATTCAGGATCACAAATTCCTTCGTTTTCAGACTCCAAATAATTAATTTTCGTATTAATTATGTCAGGTTGAAGCAGTGCTGGACAGAAAATTAAAAAAGAAAATCGTACCAAGGGTAATTTTATCATTTGTCGCGATGGTGCCGGAATGAGCCGAAATTTGGCAGGTTGATTGGAAATGGCCCGCGAAATTGGACTCGAGGCGCAGACCCGGGATCACGAGATTTTAGCCAAATTCCTTCTTTTGAGGGTCCGAATAATTAATTTTCGTATTAATTATGTCAGGTTGAAGAATGTTGGACGGAAAATTAACAAAGCAAAACCGAACCAGGGGCAATTTTGTCATTTGTCGCGACAGTGCCAGAATGGGTCGAAATTTGGTAGGTTGATTGGAAACTGCCTGCGAAATTGGACTCGGAACACAGACCTGGGATCACGAGATTTTAGCCAAATTCCTTCGTTTGGGCCTCCAAATAATTAATTTCCATATTAATTATGTTAGGTTGAAGAAGTGCTGTACAGAAAATTAACATAGAAAAATCGCACCCAGGGCAATTTTGTCATTTGTCGTGACGGTGTCAGAATGAGCCGAAATTTGGTAGGTTGATTGGAAAAGGCCCGCGAAATTGGACTCGAGGCACAAACATGGAATCACGGGAATCTAGCCAAATTCTAACATTTCGGCCTCTGAATAATTAATTTCCTTATTAATTATGTCAGGTTGAAGAAGTGATGAACAGAAAATTAATAAAGCAAAACCGCACCAAGGGCAATTTTGTCATTTGTCGCGACGGTATCGGAATGGGTCGAAATTTGGCAGGCTGATTGGAAACGGCCCGCAAAATTTGACTCGGGGCACAGACCCGGGATAATGAGATTTTAGCCAAATTCCTTTGTTTGGGCCTCCGAAAAATTAATTTCCTTATTAATTATGTCAGGTTGAAGATGTGATGGACAAAAAATTAACAAAGCAAAACCGCACTAGGGGCAATTTTGTCATTTGTCACGACGGTGCCGAAATTCGTCGAAATTTGGCAGATTGATTGGAAACGATCCGCGAAATTGGACTCAGGGCATGGACCCGGGATCACGGGATTTTAGCCAAATTCCTTCGTTTAGGCCTCCGAATAATTAATTTTCGCTCTAATTATGTCAGGTTGAAGAAGTGCTGGACAGAAAATTTACAAAGAAAAACCACAACAGGGGCAATTTCATCATTTGTCACGACGATGTCGTAATGGGCCGAAATTTGGCAAGTTATTGGGAACGGCCCACAAAATTGGACTCGGGGCACAAACCCATGATCACGGGATTTAGCCAAATTCCTTCATTTAGGCCACCGAATAATTAATTTCCATTTTAATTATGTCAGGTTAAAGATGTGCCGGAGAGTAAATTAGCCAAGAAAAACCGCACCAGGAGCAATTTTGTCATTTGTCGTGACGGTGTCGAACTGGGCCTATATTTGGTAGGTTGATTGGAA
>NW_019242566.1:0-1641 GCF_002742605.1 Olea europaea var. sylvestris | reverse complement strand
TAAATACTATAATTAAATTAACCTTTACTGTATCAAGACGATCAAATTTATGGTATCGCTGTAATTTAATTAAATCTAAAAAAAGTGAGAGTTTGACTAAATCAATGATATAATACAAGTTTGTAAGGATTAAAACAATTTGAGACAAGCTATGGTTTCGATTTCATCGAACTGTCAACTATGTCTCTCAATTCTATATTATCTCCATCTGATTTTTCAAGTTTATAAGCAAGAAACCTAATATAACACCTCTCAAGTACCGAGTGAAAAACAATCTAAATTTTAATTTTAATATCTCTATTTCGAATAAAAAAATCTAAAAATTCACAAGCTATATGGTCCTTTGTAAAAAATGCTTCAGAAGAATTATACATTCTCTTGAAACATATTATAATAAGTGAAACACATTTATCACTCTTCTAACTCAAAGAAGCATTTTCATAAAATTAGTCAAATAGGTTCAAAAGCTGCTTTTGGATCTCAAAACTAGGAGTGGACATGATTTCATTTGATTTTTGGTTTCAAGAAAATCGAACCAAATTAAACCATGAACAAATGATTTTTTTAAAATTGGAACCAATTTTTATTATTATTATTATTATTTTTTTTGGTGAAGATATGGAACCAAACCAAAACTGAATAGTTCAGTTCCGATTTGGTCAACTTTGGCTCTAGTTTCATTTATAAAATTTTTAAACTTGCATCATATTTGTAAGTTCGTAATATAAACCTAAATAAAAATAATAATAATACATCAAACAATCAACAAGTTCAAATTATCAATTATCTCACAAAAATTCAAACTAATAAACAAAATATAGTCATAATTTGAATACTCAAAACAATTTTCATTCCATACAAAAGATTTTCTAATAAGTAATAACAATGATTCACTAAATTAATTGAAACATTTTTTTACGGTACGTCCATAATAAATGGATGAATTATGCGAAACTTTCAAAGTCCACTTTTATAGGCAACTATTAACCGTTGAATACTCCATGAATGTTTATTAGATTTTTCCTCTATTTGTGAAGAACACAAATAATTCATCAAACAATCAAGGTAAGAAGGTAGTTTAAAGATTTTTTAAGTGATTGATCAATTCCATTTTCTGATCTTGAAGGAGTCTTCTTTACTTATGTGATGAAATACAGAGTTGGCGTGCTATGATGTTGTGTAAATTGAAAAGGATGAAAAAGAAATTATTCAAATGAATACAAAATTAGGTTGTACACAATTAATGGGCTGGCTATCTGTCTCCAATGAATACAAAATTAGGGTCTCGATTAATTAATTAATATATATATATAAATTTAAAACCTCATTTTGATTATGGTTCTGATTTTCGATTCTAGAATTAAAATCGAACCAGAACCAATAATTTTTTTAGAATCGAACTGAATCACGCAGTTTGGTGTGGTCTAGAAATTTTGTCCATCTATGCTTAAAACTCCTTTTGGCTTTTTAAAAGTGCCAAAAGGACCATTCCTATTCCAAAAGTGCTTTTAGTAAAAGTCATTTTAGACCAACTTTCTCTAAAAGCACTTCTAATTAAAAGAAAAACTTTATAAAATTAGACAAATGGATTCAAAAACTACTCGAATCTCAAAATTTTCTTTTGACTTTTTAAAAATCATG
>NW_019242565.1:0-1641 GCF_002742605.1 Olea europaea var. sylvestris | reverse complement strand
TTTTTTTTTTTTTTTCTATACTTTCATAATACGTCCAATCCTATCGAATCTTCCCTAACAAACATGTCATACAGGTCTTTTTGATGGCAAATTAAGGATTTGATATTTCAACATAGATTAATCTATCGGAAATTATGTTTAAGTTGGCCATTTTTGTTTTTCTGTTTCCTTATTTTTCTTGTCATGTTCTCCCTACTAATGTATAACGAAAGCATATTCTTCATGACTAATGTGATATGAAAAGTGAAAACAATCGACTCTGTTTTTGCTGGTCTCAGTTACGCATCTACTTCACCCTTATGCTCTACCAGTAACTTATAGTGGTTTGTATGTAAGAGTTTTAAATTCTGATAGTTTGTGCTGTATACTTGACTTTTCTTTTCGTCGTTGCTGGTCTTTTTCACTGTGGTAGAATTTTTTCATTTTTCAAATTTTGTTTGAAAATGTTTTTCCATCTATCAGTGGATATGTATTTTGTTTTTCTCATTAATTATTCTGTTTGTATTTGTTACCTATGACATATTTCTTGTACATTTTTGTTAGTGTAATTTCTGACTTGTGGTAGACAATTAAAAATTAAACAAGATATTAAAGGTATTATTGTTATAGTCATTTCGATGTTGGCCATTTTTCTTAACAACCTATTTTTACTTGTATTGATGAATAATTCAGTTTTCCAAGGAGCAAGTTTGTGTTGTCCTTTTGAGATTTTTTCTGATGTATCAAGTGTTTTGAAGGAGCAATTCTGCTTAATTCTGAAATGTGAATTTTCTTAAAGGATCAATTACACTACCATCCTCAAATTTGCATTTTGTTTTTCCAGATTCTTGCTATATTTGTGTTTCCTAAAAAGTTATTAATAATTTCCTTTTTCTATCCTGTCAAAGTCGAGCATTAATCTCAACCACATATTCATAACCACCATCCATTTTTTTTCACATTTCGTGAGACCCACTAGGACACTAATATTCCTCCTAAAAAGTTACTAATGATTTTAGACAAATAGAGGCTTTAAACTGCTGCCAAATATGCAGTTATTGAAATTGAAGGGAAATAATTCAGTTATCTTTTTCTCCATGCTTATAAAACAGATTTGATGCGAAAATTATGCTGAAAAATCTGCGAGATAAACGTCTAGTGTTTGTGGGAGACTCAATTGGGAGAAACCAATGGGAGTCCCTTCTTTGCATGCTATCTTCTGCTATTTTCAACAAGGACTCGATATACGAAGTAAATGGAAACCCGATTACAAAGCATAAAGGATTCTTGGTATTCAAGTTTATGGAATATAATTGTTCTGTGGAGTACTACAGGGCTCCATTTCTTGTATTGCAGAGCCGGCCTCCTGCCAACGTTCCATCCAAGATTAAAACAACTCTAAAATTAGATCAAATGGATTGGACTTCTACGAAATGGAAAGATGCCGATGTGCTCGTTTTCAACACGGGACATTGGTGGAATTATGAGAAGACCATAAGAGGGTAATTTTGCATTAAGTTCTCTCTCATATGATATTTGCTTTGTCTATTCTCTTTGAATAATGGGTTTTGACTAATTTAGGTGTAGATGCCATACTTTAGATTGAAACTGGTCCACCACACCACAGTCTACACGTATGCACCTGAGAGAGAGAGAGAGAGA
>NW_019242564.1:0-1641 GCF_002742605.1 Olea europaea var. sylvestris | reverse complement strand
GAGTGGGAAAATAATGGTGTTTAAGACTAATAAGTAATTTGTCTGAGAGTTAACATTTATCTCTAAATTAGATGCAAATCAAATAAATAATTAGCTTTTAAGGGATACTTAAAGTTTCAATAATGATCATATTTTTGGCTTTATGAAAGCATCATCGCATGTGAACTTGGTCAACGCTAGAGTGTGAAATTTCACAAGATTTCTTATTATACTGATATAGATTAATAAACAATATTGACCACAAAATGTAATTCATTCCATGTTGCTTTTGGTATGATGCCTGCACTAGAAATGTCACTTTCTTTAGTTTGTTCGACAATGGCATGTGGTCACTTTCTTTTGTTCAACAATGGAATGTTCCCAATCATGAGTTACGTATATTTAATATTTAATATTAGTGTAAAAGGTTCAATTGATCATCGATAAGATTAAAATTAGTCAATTAAAAATTCGCCCTTGATCTTCACATGCACAACGTTTACGTTCTTTCTTCTAGAGAAAAGTGGCCCGACTTCGAGAATTACCTACCTTGAGATAGGTACCATAACTCACTCATCGATACTATTACCTCGACCTCCTATTACGGTGTCTAGAGTGGTGCCTGAGAATGGAAATTAGGGTAGCCCAAAATCCCATGCGAGTTGTTCATTGGCTCGCACTAGCCGACTTGCTATCCCTTTAAATGGATTGCCATTGGGTGTTGCAAAGGCAGCCACTTATATACTAAAGTGGTGGTTGTTACAGTTGTTTTGATGACAATTTCTAATGTAGGTACCATCAAATCACATTTAGGCAAACAAATCATTGCCTGAATTTGAAAGTCTATTTTTCTTCAATGTATAAAAATAAAATATTAAATTTAAAAAATTTATGGGGCTAGTGGCTCAAGAATTAGTTGCTCGTGCTTGACTCGCCCTAAAGAAAGCATTAGCCAGCTCGGGAATGGCGAGCTTAATCTATTAATATCCTTAGTGGTACTTCAATGTGGATCATATTTCATCCATGATCTTACAATCTACTTGGAAAAATCATTGGTTAACCAAACACTTTCGCAAGGGCCTAGGCCCTAAGGTCACCTCAAAAGTCTTCCGCAAGAACGTCATAGGACCAACCTTTGTAGCTAAAGTTTCCTTAAGATTGACCTACGGCTCAACTTTAGGTATGACCTCGAGCACGATCTCGATCTCACCATAAGTCTCCACTGTAGTTACCTAACATTTGTATTCCAAAAGATGTGGGGGCCATGTCCTATTCTCCATGAGATAGAAAATAACCTACACATGTAAGGGACCTCGACCACCTACTCCTTTGGTAGATGATCTTGATCTCTATAGACCTACATACTTGGTAGGGGACACCAAACTCTATATACTTAATCACCAACAGGCAAAAAACAGAGGCAAGGTCCCCAACCTCTAGCTTGGCTTAGCACGGGCAATTCCTGAAATCTATCTTCCTTAATGACCAAATCCGACTTCGACTCTATCATCGAATTCATACTATTCTTTGAACAGGGAAGATTACTCCTCACAATTCAAACATACCATTGTGCTACATCTCTTAAGTCCATGAACACCTAGATCCATTAGATCACGCACGAGACACAGGTGTCCTAATCCTCCTAGAATTACACCACAAACT
>NW_019242563.1:0-1641 GCF_002742605.1 Olea europaea var. sylvestris | reverse complement strand
TTTGGGCCCACAAGAACTTTTTGGAAATGTAGCGACCGTTTTGGATTGAACTAACCACTTCGTCATGACGTATGAGGGATTTTGGCCATTTTTCGATAGAATGAGCACTTACATATTTGGAACGCTTGGATTGTCGGCGCACGAAGAATTGAGCGTAACCTTTGGACACGGTGTCCGTTTTGGGCCCATAAGTACTTTTTGGAAATGTAACGATCGTTTTGGATTGAACTCAGCACTTCATCGTGACGTATGAGGGATTTTGGCCATTTTTCGAAAAAATGTGCACTTGCATATTTGGAACGCTTGGATTGTCGACGTACGAAGAATTGAAAGTAACTTTTGCACACGGTGTCCGTTTTCGGCCCATAAGTACTTTTTGGAAATGTAGCAACCGTTTTGGATTGAACACATAACTTCATGATGACATACGAGGGATTTTGGCGACTTTTCGAAAGAATGAGCACTTACATATTTCAAACGCTTGGAGAGTCGGTGGACGAAGAACTGAGCGTAACTTTTGCACACGGCGTCCGTTTTGGGCCCATAAGAACTTTTTGGAAATGTAGCGACAGTTTTGGATTGAACTCACCACTTCATCGTGACGTACGAGGGATTTTGCACATTTTTCGAAAGAATGAGCACTTGCATATTTAGAACGCTTGGAGAGTCGGTGGAAGAAGAATCGAGCATAACTTTTGCATACGGTGTCCGTTTTGGGCCCACAAGAACTTTTTGGAAATGTAGCGACCGTTTTGGATTGAACTCACCACTTCGTCGTGACGTATGAGGGATTTCGGCCATTTTTTGAAAGAATGAGCACTTGTATATTTGGAACGCTTGGATTGTCGGCGTACGAAGAATTGAGCGTAACTTTTGCACGCAGTGTCCGTTTTGGGCCCTAAGTACTTTTTTGAAATGTAGCGACCGTTTTGGATTGAACTCACAACTTCATCATGACGCACGAGGGATTTTGGCGATTTTTCGAAAGAATGAGCACTTGCATAATTAGAACGCTTGGAGAGTCGCCGAACGAAGAATTGAGCGTATCTTTTGCACACGCTGTCCGTTCGGGCCCACAAGAACTTTTTGGAATTGTAGCGACCGTTTTGGATTGAACTCACCACTTCATCGTGACGTATGAGGGATTTCGGCCATTTTCCAAAAGAATGAGCACTTGCATATTTGGAACGCTTGGATTGTCGGTGTTCGAAGAATTGAGAGTAACTTTTGCACACGGTGTCCGTTTTGGGCCCATAAGAACTTTTTGAAAATATAGCAACCGTTTTGGATTGAACTCACCACTTCATCGTGACGTACGAGAGATTTTGGTGATTTTTTGAAAGAATGAGCAATTGCATATTTAGAACGCTTGGAAAGTCGCCAGACGAAGAATTGAGCGTAACTTTTGCACACGGTGTCCGTTTTGGGCCCACAGGAACTTTTTGGAAATGTAGCGACCGTTTTGGATTCAACACACCACTTCATCATGACGTAAGAGGGATTCCGGCCATTTTTCAAAAGAATGAGCACTTGCATATTTGGAACGCTTGGATTGTCGACGTACGAAGAATTGAACGTAACTTTTGCACACGGTGTCCATTTTGGGCCCATAAGTACTTTTTGGAAATGTAGCGACCGTTT
>NW_019242562.1:0-1641 GCF_002742605.1 Olea europaea var. sylvestris | reverse complement strand
AAAATAGGGGCACCATGTGGGGTCCAACCTGGACAGTAGTAAGGTTGGCGTCCCTAATGGAGGGGTCCAACCTGGACAGTAAGCAGGGTTGGCACCCCCTAATAAAGCGGTCCAACCTGGACAATAAGCAGGGTTATCATCAATATAAGGCATGGCAAACAAGTCAATATAGGTTCAACGTTGGAGATTGTCTCAATAATCCACAGTATCTAGATTTGGAACTTCCTCTTAAGTGACTTTTTTACTACAATCTCAGTAGTTAAACTCACACCATGAATCAAGAAAAACCATGTGCGAGGGTTTCATGCGGCCCAAATAGTAGAATATGACTTCGAGGAAAATTCACAACTCAGGTAAGTATAGGGTAATTCTATTTTCATGTTTTAAGTTTCAAAATTTAAAATTTGGGGTATTAATTAATTAAAAATATTTTATTAATTAAATATATTAATGTTACAATTATACAATTAATTATTACAGGTGCATATTTACGAATCTCAACTAGTTTATTGGTCATATATTATCAAATTAATTGGTCACATATTATTTCATAGTTACAATAAAAAATTTTGATAAGTCATAATTTATTTCATCGATCACAAATCAAAAAATTTATAGGTCACAATTTATTTGTCGATCACTATTTTCAAATTAGTTGGTCACAAATTATTTTTCAGTTACAAATTATCAAATTTTTAGATTGTTAAATAATTGATTACAAATAACTAAATAATTAATCACAAATTAACAAAAGAGTTGGTCACGTACACCAAATAGTTGATCATATATCACCACCACTTGTGACCACCACCAACACCACCTAATAGCGCTACCATGACCAACATAACCCCATTTACGACCACCACCACACACATCGTCTCTGTCACCTAAAATCACAAAACCATCACCACACTACACACCACAATAATTTTGAAAAACACTACCACAGCAACCATCGGCCACACAAACCACCATAACCATCGGGGATATCAAATTCAGGAATAAAGAAAAAAGGAAAGGAAATAACAGATTGGCCGTCACACCAAATCGTGACAACGATTGGCGTGCAACTGCCATCGCACCAAATCATGATAACGCGTCTTCCCGTTGCTTCGAGTGCAATGTCACCTGCCACCAAATCTCGCCATACTTAAGAAGCAACAACAACGACGATGGCGGTAATCTGTGGACGAGGCGATCTATGAACCGATAGTAGCAGGCGCTCTGTGGACGGGTAACACCGGGACGATGTTGAGCAAATATAGTCTGGTTTGTATTTGATGTTCCCAAAATATGCGACCCGAACTCGACCTTATAATATCGACCTTGGCCACTCCCCAAACACTCAAATGCAAGGTTGGGCATTAATTCTAGGTCAGGGTTGTTGACGGGGGTTTAAGGTCCTTCAGCTCTAAGTTTCCCAATGACCTATGAGAGCGCTAATTCTACTTGAACCACAATCCTTACCTTATTTGACTCCTTCTTTGACTCAAATAATGGTTGAACACTTGGAATGAAACACAAATTCCTTGTCCTTTTTAGGATAAAGATCACACGTGATTAAGTCCTTCTAGGACTCTATCATCAGCACCTATAAATACATAAATCGGGCTCATTTTTTAGGTACGTTTTTCATTATTT
>NW_019242561.1:0-1641 GCF_002742605.1 Olea europaea var. sylvestris | reverse complement strand
TCTCTCTATATATATATATATATATATATATTTCTCTTTTTACTTTAAGCATAAATATTATATGCTCAAGAAGTTATCATTGAACAGTAATCAGATTGCAGCCTTACACTGACAGAAAACATAAGCTAGAATGCTTGATTTTTGTTGATGAAATTTCTTATTTAAATATAGTACTTTCAACACACATTTTCAATTTTTCGTATTGAGAAAATTTTGTGTGCCCAAATTCTAGACGTGGAACAAGAATTTGGAATGAGGCTGGGATCCCTTGTAGATTTAGCACTTGTTACTTAAGATTTGTTGAGAAGTGATTCCTTGAAAAGTGTTCTTTTTTTTTTTTTTGTGGTGAACGTGTGGTTGAAAATGAGTGTTAGAGATTAGTGATTCTCAAAGAATCAAAGTCAAAGTCAAACAAGGGTTTTGTTTATTTTTCTTGGGCACTTCATGTATAAAGTTTTGAATTTTGCTAAGCCCTTGTTTGGTTTGGATAAAAATTAGATTTTTAGTAGATTTTGATAAAAGTTGATGAAGTACGAGGTTAAAAAGTTGTGAGTCCCATAAAATGTGTGGTTGAAATTGAGTATTAAGAAATGGGGCCGAATGGGTGCTCAATTTGGTATTTGAAATTTGAGTTTATCATTCTGCCGTTCAAATCGTGCTTTTAATAATTGTTAGTCTCCAGAGGCCAACCAATCCTAGAAGTGGATTTTTGGTATTTAGAATATTAGTTTTTCCATTTTGTCGTGCAGTCATGGATTAATTGTTAGTTTCCATACGTTGCATTGTGTTAAATTTTTATAATGAGTTGTGGAGCCCACCAATACTAGACGTCGGTTTGTGGTATTTAAAATTTGAGTTTTCATTTCCCCGCGCAGTCATGCATTTATTAAATGTTAGTTACCACAGATCACAGTGTCAAGATTTATATAATGAGTTTTCTAGCCAGCAAATCTGAGCAATCGTTTTGTGGTATTTAAAATTTGAGTTTTTTCATTTTCCCGCTCAGTCATAGTTTATTAAATGTTAGTTTCCACGCATAACATTGGTTAAAACTTTAAATGAACGGCACCAAGAAAGAAATAAAAATTTATTAGCTTGGCAGCCTGTTCAATGAAAAATTGGTTTCATTATACGAGGAAAGTTTCTTACAGATGCAAGCTTTTCTTAAATTAAGTGCTTCCCATTTTTTGTTTTCCCGGAAATAAGATGTTGGGATTGTACATTGGATAAAGCTGATGCTTTCAGAATACCTATTAATTTTTTACATCCCAAGCATAGTTGCATTGCTTGTTTACGTCCGGACATCTTTGTCGTATGACCTTCTTCACTCTTAACCTTTGACTTCATCTAGCAATTGGTTAATAACTAACTCATTATACGGTAGCGTGTAATTATTTGGGGAAGAAAGTCTAGAGAAAATTGCTGATATACAGGAATCAGTGTATTCAGATATGCCTCTCCCTCACACAAATATGGAAAATAATACAACAAGCATCACTCCTTCAGATGGCTCCAAAGATTGTCTACAAGGAGTTCAGACTTCGCATGGGTAACTTTTTGAGAGCACATGAAATGATTATTTTGCAGATCATTATGTATTTATTTTCTTTATCTGGTTATCTACTTTTGCTATATTATGTC
>NW_019242560.1:166681-168216 GCF_002742605.1 Olea europaea var. sylvestris | reverse complement strand
GCAAGAAGTAAATGTTTTGTACCTTTGCCCGAAAAGGAGTTTGTCAAAATCGCTCAAGGTTGTCTAAGCTTTGATTTGAAGAAAAAGTTCCAAGACAAGGAATTTCCTGATCTTTTCCAATTGAGTGCGAACGTGATTAGGTATGAACGATTAATAAGAGAAAAAGAACAAATGAAAATTTCTAGTAAGGGGACTTATTATAGAGACCCAAATTTTGATGTTCATACCATTAATGACGAGTATTACGATCAAACTGAAATGTGTTTGGCCTAATTAGTTAAAGGAGACACGTATACTTGTCCTATAATGGCTAAACCTAGACCGTCAGGCAAGGATGAGCATATAAAAGATGAAAACATAAAAGCTAGAACGTTCTCGTTCGATGTAACCAAAGCTGACCTTATATTTGATAAATTATATAAGGATAAGTAAATAAAGTTGAGCGATAAGCATAAATTGCCAAGCTCTGAACAAGTTAAGGGTAAAAAATATTGTAAGTGGCATAATGCATGGTCACATTTGACTAACAATTGTTTGGTTTTTCGCCATGTGTTACAGGATGCCATTGAAAAAGGACGAATTACGTTCGAGGATAAGAGGAACATGGCAGTAAATGAAAATCATTTTCCACAGCCACTTGGAGTGAACATGGTGACGTCTGGTTTCAAAAACAAGTTACCAAAATTCAAGTTGGTTATAGATGATGGAGAAGAAGAAGTTGAACCACATCTCAGCGTCTTTGAACATATCAAAGGAAAGGAGCCCAAAAAGGACGAAGACGTCCTATGTGCAAGATGCAAAGAAGAAGTGAGTGCAAATGCAGAGAAACCAGGGATATGGCAGCATCACCATCACCCTAGTTTTTTTCCCAAACCTCAGTCTGGTAGAGGGCAGGGTACATCGTTCTATATGGGACTGCCTTTTGAGAGGCAGTTCAGGTCGATAAATAATGGGAGAACATTCAGACCGCAACCTCGCCAACCAAATGTATGACATTCTTTCCAGTATGAGGCTGGAAGGGCGATACTTTTCAATGAGATAACTAGAACCCAACAAAGGCATTTTCAACGGAATTACAGGCGAATGATGAGGTAACAATAAGGAATGCTGTGTCCTAAAGCACCTTGACTACTCAAAGCGGCCAATCAGAATGTTCTCAAAGAGAGTGAAGAGACTGGTACAGGCGAACCTATGGAAGAATTGCCAGAGACTTCTTCTGGGAGGTCAAAGTTTGAGCGAGACAGAAGGGATGGAGAAGATCCAGATCAGCCCCTGACTATTCAGTTTGGTACCTTACCTCCTGTCGTGGCTAATAACTATTTACTAGCCAATGAGTTCAAGAATAAAGAAAAAGAAGAAGAAGAAAGAAAGGATAACGAAGGAGAAGCATGCGTGCTGGAATATGAAGAATGCCAGACTTCTAGAGAGGCCTACAATGATGAGAAAGATGATGGTATGACAGACATTGAAGAGGAAATTGATCTGGAAGCAGAAAGGAGAAGAAGAGGAGTATCGCACAATACTCTGTTGAAACA
>NW_019242560.1:163908-166139 GCF_002742605.1 Olea europaea var. sylvestris | reverse complement strand
AATGACAAGGGCGAAGCAGAGGTGGTGCAGGCCGATCATAGGCCTTTTGTCGCAGAAGTAAACTCAGTGGAAAGGTTCATGTACGAAGGAAATTATGGACCTCTGAGAGTAGTCCAAGATGGAGAAGAAATTCAAATTGTTACGCAGAGTGAAGAGCTGTTTTCAGTGGATGCACTCACTGAAATGTTCAGTCAGATGAGGCTAAACATAGTGGCCCTGGAGGAGCTAGTAATTAGCAAAAGAATAATCAAGGAGTTTTAAATGAGTTGTAAGTAACAAAGACAAATGACCGATAATTAGGCCTTCAAAGCCAAATTAATGGCTTTCAATAAAGAATGCAAGGACAAGACGAAAGAAGCAGCAGCCTTGAAAGCATTGAGAGACAAATTGGCAGTGTTCGAGTTGGAACAAAGCATGGGCCGAGAAGTCAACAAAGTGGATTGTTTAGAAGAAGAAGTGCCTACAAGGAAACTGGACGACAAAGTGATAAGGATCGCCAAGTCTGGATACGCTCAAGCACAAGACCCCTTGATTAAAGTGAATATTGGTAATGAAGGAGAAGATCGCCCAACGTTCATCAGTCAAATGCTCAATCAAGAGGTTAGTGATAAATGAATCGCTTTATTAAAGGAGTACAAAGATTGTTTTGCTTGGAAATATGAACATATGTCTGGTTTAGATAGAGATTTTGTGGAACATAGATTACCAACCAAGCCTAATTTTAAACCTCATAGGCAACCTACTAGGCGTTTCGCTCCTAATGTACTCCCTGGAATTATGGAAGAGATAGAGCAATTATTAAAAGCAGGCTTTATTAGAATGGCCAGATATGTTGAATGGTTGTCCAATATCATGCCGGTATTAAAAAAGAATAGTAAACTAAGGGTGTGCATAGACTTTAAGAATCTAAACATAGTCACACCTAAAGATGAATATCCAATGCTCATGGTAGATTCTTTAGTAGACTCGACTGCCAGACATGTAATGTATTCCTTCATGGATGGGTATTCAGAATACGATCAAATTTATATAGTTGAGGAAGATATACACAAAACTACCTTTAGATGCCCCGGGTCTCTAGGATGTTTTGAATGGGTAGTTATGCCTTTCAGCCTGAAAAATGCAGGAGCAACTTATCAAAGGACAATGAATTTGATTTTTCATGATATGATATGCAATTTTGTTGAAGTATACATAGATGATATAGTGGTCAAACCCCTTAAAGAAGAGGATCATTTTGAATAATTAAGATGTTCATTTGAGCGAATGAAGTAATATAAACTAAAGTTGAATCCCTTGAAATGTGCATTTGGTGTTAATGCATGGAATTTTCTTGGTTTTTTAGTATACAAAAGGGTGATTGAATTTGATAAAAATAAAGTTAAGGCCATTTTAGAGGCCAAACCACCTAGCAACAAAAAAGAATTGCAAGGGTTTCTAGGTCAAGTAAACTTTTTAAGACGCTTTATTTCTAACTATGCAGGGTAAACTAAAACTTTTTCGCCGCTTTTAAAGTTGAAAAATCAGGACGAATTCGTTTGGAAAGAAGAGTATCAAAAGGCTTTTGAAAGCCTAAACACATATTTATCAAGTCCAACAGTGTTGATGTCACCAATCCAAGGACGGCCAATGAAAGTGTATGTATCGGCTGAAGAAGAATCAATAGCTGGAATGGTCGCGCGGGAAGGCCAATTTGATGAAGAAAAGGCAATTTACTACTTGAGTAGACGGTTAACAAAATGTGAATGTAATTATTCTGCCATTGAAAAATTATGTCTTGCATTGTATTTCACATGTACAAAATTAAGGGCTTATTTACGACCCGTAACCGTTTATTTAATTTCTAAAGTAAATTTGGTTAAGTATATGTTCTCTCGCCCTATTTTGCATCAAAGGGTAGGCCTTTGGACATTAGCTTTATTAGAATTCGAAGTACGATACATACCCCAAAAGGCAGTCAAAAATCAGGCTTTGACTAACTTTCTGGCTGACCATCCATGCCTTGATATGCCTGAAAAAATTGAGTTAGAGATTTATTCATTCGAATTAAAACCTTGGGTTTTATATTTCGATGGATCGAAAACCTCTAAAGGTGCAGGAGTAGGAGTAGTATTGATAAATCCTTTAGGGATTTGTTACAAGTTCGCATTCACTTTGGAAAGAATGTGCACCAACAATCAGGCCGAATACGAGGCCTTAATCGTAGGCCTAGAATTAATGATAGATATGGA
>NW_019242560.1:159978-163745 GCF_002742605.1 Olea europaea var. sylvestris | reverse complement strand
AAATTCATTGCATACAAGATGGAGATGTAATAGATTAGAGGGCAGAGATTAAACGGTTCCTTAAAGAACCTAATAAAGGAAATAGTAAAAAAATGAAGTTGCGTTTGCTAAACTATACACTGATAGATGAAGAGTTGTTTAAGAAACGCTTTGATGGTATATTGCTAAAATGTGTAAGTTTGCAAGAAGCTTAAGAAACGCTTTGATGGTATATTGCTAAAATGTGTAAGTTTGCAAGAAGTCAGGACGATCATGGCTGCAGTACACGAAGAGATATGTGGAGCTCATCAAGTTGGCCAAAGGATGAGACGGTTAATTATTAGGAATGGATATTTTTGGTCAAAGATGGGAGAATCATGCGTTCAGTATGCAAAGAGTTGTCTAGCATGCCAAAAGCATGGTCCAATACAAAGGGCGTCAGCACGAGAGATGACACCTATTATCAAACCTTGGCCGTTTAAGGGTTGGACGATAGACATGATAGGGAAGATTTATCCCCCATCGTCCAAACAACATACTTTTGTTATAGTTGCAACTGATTATTTCACTAAGTGGGTAGAAGCGATACCTTTAAAGGAGATCATCCAAAAGAATGTCATAGAATTTATCCGTGATCACATTATTTATAGATTTCGAATTCCACAGACTTTGATGGTAGATCACGAAACATCTTTAAATGGGGATCAAGTGAATAAATTCTTGAGCGAGTTTGGAGTTAAATTAGTAAACTCCACACCATATTACGCTCAATCCAACGGACAAGCAGAATCTTCTAATAAGATTCTAAAAAATATCATAAGGAAAATGATAGATAAAAATGTCAGAAATTGGCACGAATGTCTAAACAAGGCCTTATGGGCTTATAGGACGTCACCTCGGTCAAGTACGAAAATTACTCATTTCCAACTTACTTATGGACAGGAGGCCATTTTGCCTATGAAAATCAACGTGCAATCGATCAAAGTGTGTTTGCAACATAAGTTAAGTGGTGATGAATATACTAAATCACTAGTTCAAAACTTATTGGAGTTGGACAAATTAAAGTTGGATGTCCTAGATAGATTGCAAGTTCAAAAACGAAGAATGACTAAATTTTATAATAAAAAAGTCGTTCAACCTGGGCGAATTGGTTTGAAAAACAATACTCCCTTTGGATAGCAAAAATCCAAAGTATGGCAAGTGGTCGCCCAATTGGGAAGGACCATACAAAGTAAATAATTTGTTGCCTAATGGAGCCTATCATTTGGAAGATTTAGACGGCACCAAGCACATGAGATTCATTAATGGCAAATATTTAAAAAAAAATATGTTCCTTCTTTATGGGAAAGTGAACAAATAAAAGCGTAATCAAATCGCGTTGAATGATCGTAGATTAAAAAGGGTCAGAGCGAAATACGTTCAAATAAATTCCTTTATTATCAAACGTTCATTACAAAGTTGCAAAATACAAAACACTAAATGCTCTATAAGCTACAATTAAGAGCAAACTAATCTCACGGTCGATCGTCGAGTAAGAGGGTGAACCGGCCTTGATTGTCATCCTGATCGCACTGCTGCAAAGGCAACCAGAGAGGCCGAGAAGCACTCTCAGCAAGCAGAAAGGAAGAAGAAGCACCCTCTCATCGCCTTCCTAAATGCATCGCTGCAATAATGGGCAAGGAGGCTGAGAAGCACTCTCAGCAAGCAAGGTGGCTTGCAGGCGTCCTTAAAAATTGTCATCCATCATCGAACTTCTTGTAAGGAATATAGAGATGATGGAAAGAACTTTGCTGGCCAAAGAATATTTCCTATATCTCCCATACCAAAGGTGACATCAAGAAAGATGACAAAATGGGCGAATCAAATGATCCATTTCCATGGAAGACGAAGGTTTTGGATCGATTGTCAAAATGCCAGACAATGGCAGCAATTTGGTTTTGAAGAAGAGAATGAAAATGAAAATGACAAGTGTGGAATATAAGTGCATTTATAGAGGCGTGAAGGTAAAGAGACAGAATATGAACAATCACATTCGTGCCTAGTAACTAGAATCAAATGACCCGAAGTCTTGGGAAAAGAGACAGAAATACCAAGAGAAAATGTGAGTGAATCTTAGCATAAAGCAATTAAATGTTTGGGGGGTTGACGATTAAAGACAACGTCAATAAATATACAAGAAGACAAATTAATCGTTCATTAATGATAATGGCTACTGGTATGTTCAGAATTACCAATGGACATCAGTACGAGGTTACAAACAGAAAGTTAATACGAAGTTACAAAAAGAAAAGTTAAGACATTAAATGTCTTAATTACAATTCGCCCCAGACTGAACGAATTCTTTCCCTAAGTCTCCCGCAATCCTCGCTTTGCTGAGAAGAAGTAACATTCAATTCAGCCACAAAATCATCATCAACCTCCAGCTTCTTGCACTGCTCGACCAAAGACTTGGTTCGCTCAATTTCTTGGAAGGCATTATGTTTTTTAGCAGCTATTCTCACCTTGCAGTCGTCCATCCTTGCTTGAAGTTCCTTCATCTGTGCAGCCAAACTGGTCATCAAAGAGTCTTCAATCATAATTTCGGAAGAGATTTCTTTCAATTCGTCCTCAGCTTTGTTGATCTCCAGAAGCAAAGACTCTCTTTCAGATACAGCGTGAAGATATTGAGTACTTTTGGCCTTCAGTTCAACATTTTTGGCCAGCAAGGAGAGAATCTCGAAATGGACAACTTTCAACGTCGCTTTAAAATCAGTAGAAAGATTGAGCGACGGAAGTGTCAGTGCTTGCGCCAACTTCGCACTCAAATGCTCAAGCTTATCCTTATATTTGGCAGCATTAAATGACCGATGTCCATATTCATAGAGGACACATACTCAAATATCGACTGTTTGAGGAACTTCATATCTTCCTCTGAAGAAGCAGAATGACGACTAGTTGAAGTAGGGCGAGACGTCTTGACTTGCCCCCAGGAAGTGAACAAGTCCTGGATGGAACGCACAATTTTTTCAGCATCCTTCAAAGAAAGTTGCCAACATTGAAGGTTTTCACTACAATGAACAAAGTGGAAGTAAAAGTGAAGCAATTACCTCATCAGCAATCTTGGGAGGTGGTATATCCCCAGCCAAATCTACCACCTATGGCTCCACCACTTGTGAGGACTTCCCCTTGTCTGAGCGAGATGACTTTGCCACAACGGGTAAACCCATGGGAGTATCTGCAGAACTCAAAAAGCAACAAATCAAAAAACCATTAGCACAAGCAAAGGTAAAATATCAAAAAATGTATTACCTTCTGGTTCAACGTTTGGGGGGTTGATGCCCTGGGAAGAAGGTGGCTCATCCATTGGTTGTGATGAGGATTCCGGGACTGAAGGTTTCTCTTTAAGCGTAGTCCCTTTATCAGCTGGTTTGGATGAAGCAGTCTCAGCAGGATGTGATGGAGCAGGAGCTGCCAATACCAAAGCCTTCAAAGGAGAGACTGAGCTTTTCTGAGAAATCCGAATAAACCATCAGCACGTAAAAAAGTTTCAAGTATAGAAAGGTATGCTTGTGAGTAAACTAATTTAATTACCTTTCTCCTGACAATGAGAGGAGTGTCATTATCATCATCATCCTCTAAAATAGGAGATGCTGAGGCTGGCCGTTTGCGGCTTGGGGCACTCTTAGCTGCAGTAGGCTTGGTAGGAAGAGAAGTAGATGGACGAATAGACTGTTTAGCACGAGCAGAAGAGGAAGGACTCCTAATGGACACAGGGGTGACCAAAACAGGAGAAGTGGAAGAAATGTCTG
>NW_019242560.1:150186-155200 GCF_002742605.1 Olea europaea var. sylvestris | reverse complement strand
AAATTAAGTCATGTTTTTAATACATTTAAAATTGTCTATGTAAACTTGTTTGACCATTACGTTCGGTTCAATTGAAATAAGCAGACTAAAATCACTTACTTTACGAAACAATAATTTCTTTTTTGTCTACGTAAAACGTATTTCGACTACAATGTCCAGGAATAAAAAATATTGTTCTTCAAAATATTAACCATACTTGATGTCCCAAAATGATTATAATAGTGTACTCTATATTACTTGAAGTATCTGTTGATCCCGTTTTCTGTAATGACGAAGTGTTATGCCCTAAATCCAACCGATTTAGGTTGTAAACACTTTTAATATGTTTAATGCATTTAATTTTGGCAAGATCTATGATTTATTTTAAATTAATTTCGTGATAAATAATATTAAATAATAGAGTCCGAAAATTCAAATTTAAGTGATTTGTTAATCACAAGAAGTTGTGATTGTGAGATACAAATTACGTATGATTGAATCTTGAACAAACCGTGGTCGTAAGTAATAACGAGATTCAAATATCGTTAATACAAATAGACCATCACGTGTTGCATTTCTTACTTGTGAAGTAAGTAGCTGATCTCATGAGTTAAAGTGTGTTGACACTTTAATGAATACGTGGATGTTTTGATATAGAACAAAACATTGGAGACCCGCTAAAAGATTCCACATGGATAACTATCTGATGTTAGTGGTTAATCTCTAACGTTCGATAGTGGAATTGGTCTTATGACTTGAGGTCATCATAGTGCCTTGTATGAGGACCGTCATGCTTTGACGGTGTTGGATGTTGCTCTGCCAAGGGCTGCTAATACGACATCATTCGGGTATGTCAAGAACCATATGAAAGTTGTGAATGATCAATAGAGGATTCGTCATTCTTAGCTAGTAAGAGATTGTGATCTGCATTTCATTCAATTAAGTCAATAACGAAATCCTTGGCCAAGGTATACATATAAGTCGAAAAGGAGTTTTCGACTCATATTGACTTAATAATAGAATGAAAGATATGATCGATAATCAAGATTGACATACTTTCATATCTCGTAGTTGATCGGATCATATTGACGAAGGGATTATAATTTCATGATAAACGAACAGTTTTGGTTTTGTCATACCACGTGACATTTCTCGTCACATGTATTGCCCTGATACATTGATAGATGTCAATTTAGAACGGCGAGTGTGAATTTGTGATAAATTAAAAGGATGTTTAATTTATCAGTTTTGATTAAATCAAAATAATATTTCATGTCATTGGGCATCGTGGTCAGAAACCTGATAGGTCGCACACAAAAGAGAATTGGAAGATTGCAAATTGTCAATTAATTAATTTAAAAATCTTTGGATAAATTAATTAATTGGATTGGTTATTTATATCACTGAATTAATTAATTGGATTAATTAATTCACATGACGAGTTTAATTAAATGGATTAATTAAGTATTGGACCGAACAGGACCGAGCCCGTTTGGATTTATATAAATACATGGCTAGAGTTTGAGATTCATAAGGTTTTCATTATTCTTGCTGGCACAAGAGGAAAAACCCTAGCAGTTGCAGTCTATTCTTTGTGTGGATTTCATTGGAGGCTGGACAATTGGACAGTTGTGGGAGGCAGATTCAAGTTGTTGGAAAAGAATAACGCAAAGGAGTTTGCAAAATCAAGAAAAAGGTATATTTCTCATCACAGTTCTTACCTAAATACAAAGCTGAATCCTGAATGGGAATTGAAACTGTTTATTTCCGCTGTGCATGTTTAAGTAAATTCCCTACAATGGACAATAGATGTCCGGCCGACTCACGTCTACACAAGCAAATTTCAACGTGTTTTGTTCGGACATGCGGTAGTTATATACGTGGGAGATATTTTACGACACGAGACGAAAACATTCGAGTATACCGATAATGTCATCAAATATGGTTGTATATAAACCAATGATTATGGTAACTAGATCAATATGAAAACAAATCTAAATTGAGTGTATGAATATTTGAGAGGAGAAGTTGAATGCAGTTTTTAGTATGTATATGTCATCCTTCAAAATGTTAGGAGAGTTGTTATTTATAGAGTTTTGGTCGACTTGGTAGCCATTGGATCAGAACCATGTGGCCTCGTTTTAAATTGTGTTGTTCCAACAAATTTTGTGAAGGAAATAGGAAGAGATTTTGGATTGTAGGAGAGAAAGTACCCAAGATTCGATTTTGATACCAAATTTGATGTAGGATAGAGAAGAGAATAGCAAGAAAGGGAGGGAGAACTAGAGAGAAGAGGGAAGAAATCAGAAAAGAAGCAGAAATTCAGGGGAAAAGGAGAGGAAGGAGATATCACAACCAATCTCAATAATTCATATTCATCTAAAACTAATGAAATTACATGAAAAATTAGATTTAACTAGTAAAGGCAAAACCCTACCTAGAACGGATTTGGGCCAATACAAGCCCAATTACATAAATAGAATCTAAAACATAAATAAAGTCCAACTAGAAATAAACAAAAATGATGTCCTCATCAACGCCTCACACCACTCACTGCCATACATTTAATGCATTGACAACAACTCAATCGCCCTACACCCTAAGTTGACAATTTTGACATTCATCAATCCTAAAGATACTATGCAGAAGAGGGCTTCAGATGGGGTGATTCGGCTGGAGAGAGCTTCGAATGGAGATAGTTCTTCAATAGAGAATAGTTTGTGATGAAGAGATAGCGCTTCAGCCATTAACTTCTTTATGTTGACCAATTAGGTCTTTGTTGGCTGTCAAATATCTCCACATGACTTTCACTAGGAGCTTCAGGTTACGAGGCGTAACAGTATCTGTAAAGAAGAAGGTGTAATTAGTAGAAATCCCATTTTCCACAGCCTTCAGCTAAGCCTCCAATTCTGGTTTCTGCAATAAAGTATTTAACAAATAATTAGCGGAACAAAAATTAATTTCTAAATGTCACTTGTACATGACTTGTGCAAGTATAAATTTATGGAATAGGTGAGATTTAAATGTGGAATTAAACCAATTAAAAATAACATATCACTTATTAATTATTTCTAGATGATTAAGATAATTATTTCAATTAATTTCTATATTTAAACAATAGAAAACATTCAGATTAAAGCATTAAATAAATAAATAATACCAAATACGATCACAGAGGAAAATCCCTAACTAGATAAAAAACCACCGGACAAACTTGCCAATAAAATTCACTGGAATAGTTGACTTACAATTAATTCGAATACTGGTAAATCTTAGCTGACTCTGGTTATCTACTTGTAAATCACTGAGAAATTCCTTCAATTGTGTAGTCCAACACTACTAAGAACTCTTAGCTTCTTTTCTCTCCCCGTGGATCAACAAGAATGAACCTCGTTCTCAAGAGTCGGAACTCCAAGCATCTCTTCTCAAAACTCCATAACTCTGAGGGTTAATTAGCGAAGGCAAGATTTCGTTTTGGTGTTTGATCAAGGATTTTTCTACGTTTTGATGTTGTACAATGATGCAAGAGATATTGGAATATGTTTTTGGCTTTAAAAAAAACAAAGTCTTGACTTACAACAAGGCTCTAGTAGTTAGATTAATATACGGATTGAAAGTTGAACAAATAATATTGTGGTTGAATCAAAGAATCAATTAAAAGATGTTTGAATTTTCAAAGAATGATTTCTATAATCAAAACATTGTTCAACCACACTTCTAAATGTTCCATAGGGTGTATATTTATAATGGTATGTTTGGGATGAGAAGGAACTCAAAATCAACTTGAAATCAAATTATACAGTTTCTCACATAACCACGCCACTCGAGCTCGAGGTGAGTGACAGCTGAGCAATGATCAGTATTTTTATCACAACTTTCTCTCCCAATAACTAATTGAGGAGGTTCAAAGTACGTTGAAAATCTAACTCAATGAATATAATTTTTCTAGAGGTAGTATTTTTCAAATTCAAATGTTTTCTATATGAAAAATGTATTGTGACTTGCAATTGAAAAATTGAAGCGGAACTTGTGTAACACTCTGATACTCCTTTGACTTCTAATTACATTCCATTGATCATATGTGATCTTCTTAGACATTTTTGACTCCTCCAAGGATTATATTACTAACCTTGAACTATTTTTACTATAACTAAGACTCGATAACTCTGACTTTGATTACAACTCGATAAACTTTTAATACAATTAAACAAAGACTTGATTTTGACTCAGAAAACTGTCAATTACAAATTTGAAAATCGCTAATTATAATTTGGATTTAATAATTTGTAATTTGAACTTTTGAATTACAGGTCACGAGTCAGTTGCACTTACACGACACTGGAATTCTTAGCAATTGCAACTGTGCTCGAGCTTTCTAACGAAACGAGAGGAATAGACCAAACTAGTATAACTTCTTGTTGCTAGGAATCCATTTAAGATGGAATAGAGGAGTGAAACTATGTACTATTAATTACACTGAATAGACAGGGAAGTCAAACTTGAATGATATATTTCAAGTTATGCGAATGAAGTAATGAAGTCAAGCTTTTGCTTGAAGATTCTCATTTTATTTAGGACACTTTTTCTTCTTTGTTTATTTACGGCACCCCAGAAGGTCTGTGGTAGGCTTTTTGCCTAAAGAAAGCACTGAAAAAGAGATTTGCCGACAGTGTTCAATTTCCCACTATAGGAAAAGTTACGTGCTTAACAAGAACCATAACTATTTGCACAAAGTATGAGCCATATCACAGCACCCAGGCCCCGCAATCGAGCGGGATGTCACCATCTAACAAGAATTTCAGTCACTTTGAGAAAGCAATAACCCAAAAAAATAAATAAATAAATAAATAAAAATCAACTTGAATTTGAGACAACCCTTCTGTAAAACGATAAGTAGATACATAATTTTGGAAAAAATAAAAACTTTTACTTTCCTATTCACTTGTCTGGGCATCTCTACTCATGAGGGCCCCGCAACTGTGAAATGCCTCTTTGTTCTAGTCTATATCAAGTGACATTGATCCTTAGATTTCAA
>NW_019242560.1:145849-149795 GCF_002742605.1 Olea europaea var. sylvestris | reverse complement strand
ATCTCTACTCATGAGGGCCCCGCAACTGTGAAATGCCTCTTTGTTCTAGTCTATATCAAGTGACATTGATCCTTAGATTTCAACTCCCATGCACTTCATACCTAGTTGCTCTGGATATCTAAGTAGATCTAGCATTAAACCAAGCACAATGACAAAGAATGAATCATATAGCATAACCTAAACTTGGAAATAAGCTTTTATTTGTTGTTATTTCTCAACGTGATTTATACACGGTAAATACTTGATCCAGAAATCAACTTTCGTATTGCAAACTGTAACTCATTTACAAGAAGCTAGAGTCACTCCTGATCCCTGGTCAACCATACAGGCTTTCTCGATGAAAGGGTGCATTTAGTATATTTAAGAAATTATCATTCAGTAGCACTTTGGATATAAGGAACAAATAAAAGAAAGATCCAAAAAGCACCAAAACACCACATTTTTACATGCATCGGAAGTCACAACAAATAATGAGTTTACAACATATGGACACAACTACCTGGTTAATAACCTTAACAAAATATATAATTGAATGAATCAATATCTGCAGCATACTCAACAAATGCACTTGTGCTCTATGTCCAAAATGCAAGATAAATACAACATATCATCCCGGTATGATTGATGGGCAGCAGGCAAGTAACCATTACTTTCTCTTTTAGTGTCAAATAGTGTTGACTAGCATCTTTCTAGGCTGCATTTGACTCCTTAAAAGGCAAAAGACAACGGGTGAAGTTCTTTTCCCAAGCCTCAGAGAAATGCTAGTCGGACTGAAAGGGCAATGGTGTTGAATAGCATCTTTCTAGGGTGCATTGACTCCTTAAAAGGCAAAAGATAACAAGTGAAGGTATTTTCCCAAGCCTTAAAGAAATGCGAGTTGGACTGAAAAGAAAATGTTGTTGAGTAAGCATCTTTCTAGGCTGCGTTTGACTCCTTAGAAGGCAAAAGACAACTAGTCAAGTTCTTTTCCCAAGTCTTGGAGAAAGGCTAGTCGCACTGAAAGGCAAATGGTGTTGAGTAGCATATTTCTAGGCTGCGTTTCACTACTTAGAATGCAAAAGACAACTGGTCAAGTTCTTTTTTCAAGCCTCGGAGAAATGGTAGGTGGACAGATGGGCAAATAGTTATGAGTAGTGTCTTTCTTGGCTGTTTTAGACTACTTAAAAGGCAAAAGATAACCATTAAGGTTCTTTTCCCAAGCCTTGAAGAACTGCTAGGCAGACTGAATTGCATCCCGCCTAAACTGACTTTTATCTCATAAATGAATAAACAGCCAACATTGCAGAATCCTAGGGACTGGCATGCCTAATGAAGTAAAAGTGAAAGAAGGTTGGCCAACAATTCCAAGTTATATTATACAATCTCGAAAAGCATTATAGAATATAAAGAATCTACATGAATACATTATATTACAGCTACAATCTCAAGATAGCAACAACTAAGCATAATGTCATAGACTATTTTAAAAAGGGCACCTTATCCATTTGATATCTCTTTATGGATTCGACAACTTCTGTTGTGAAGGCCTCATCTTCCGGGTAATAGGCAATAGGATCAGATACTAATGGATCTGGATTATTAAGCACGCCCTCAAGAGTAGCATGCAAACAATAAGCTGAATATGTAACATGATATCCACCTTCTTGGACGATCAAGATACATCCATCGCAATACTTGTCAGCCATTTCGCGAACTTTACGTCCGATCTTCCTATATCCTTCCATTGTCAAGCATTGCCTTCCATTTGGATCAAACTGAAACAAGGAATTAAGATATAAGATGCTACAAAATAGAAAAATGACGTGGCATTTCTTTCTTATAAAGTGCCTGAAATAAATAAACCATTTCTCCCTTGCATATTGAACTGTTTTTCGAATTTTTGAACCACATCACCTGACGGTTTAAGCTGTAAGAGAGTGAACACTTTATATAAGATCAGACACGTACAAATTTTACAAATGACTAATAACGAGATTTGAACACCGGACCTCTTTATGCTCTAATACCACATCGTCTAAAAGTTTAAGCTATTAAAGAGGGACATATTTTTGTTGTTAGATGATGTAGTTTAATATGGTATTAGAGCAAAGAAAAAGACTCGGGTCTAACTCTTGCTGCCACCCATTTCTAATACTTGTCCACGCATAAAGCCATCGATAAAAATGAATCAACATACACATGAGGTGGCAGGTCGAAGATTAAATTCAAATAAATTACAGAGTTCTTTCTCTAATATGAGTAACATGTGAGGAAATATAAAGATATCTGAGAGAGGTCATATAGGAATCTCAAATTAAATTAATACAGAACAAAGCTGCCTCTCCACCTCCCAAAAGAATCTCTTCAAGTACCAGCTTGCATTCTTATTTTTTCTTTGGGCTAAATGCACCAACTTACCTACCTGTGTATTATGAATTTGCCTCTTTAAGCCTAATATTCCTTATGCATATTAAACAAGGCAGTATATGGTTCAATTAGCTTCATAAAGCATTCAACTTACTGCACTGGAGTCTTGACCAACAACCAAAACAATCATGTCTCGTTCAAACTTCTCTACTGATGGAACAACTAACTTGGCCATAGCATACGCATACCCTCTATCTCCAGTTCCATTTGGCAAAGGTATATTCAAATTATATCCAAAGCCATCCCCTTCACCTAGCTCGTCTATACTTCCCTTCTGTGGATGAGAAGGACCCCACGAACCATGATTCATATGAAGGGAGATAGTAAGAACCCTATCAGAGCAATAGAAACCTTCTGCAGTTCCATTCCCATAATGGACATCAATGTCGATAACTGAAACTTTCTTAAACCTAGAATTGAGCCCCAGCTGTACAGCAAGACCTGCATTATTGAGAAAGCAGTAACCGTCTGCTTGAGTAGGCTGAGCATGATGACCTGGTGGCCTAACCAATGCATAAGCAATTTTTCCGCACCCATCAAGGATATATTGCATTGCTGATAACGTGGTACCAGCAGCAAGAAGTGCAGCATCCCACGATCCGGGATTTAAGAATGTTCCAGTACAAATGAACTTTCCCCCTTTTCTGTCAGCCTCAACCAGTTCGTTTATGTAGTCTGACAAATTTGGAAATGCAAAAAATTGTCAGCCTCGAATTTAGTCCAACTTCAAATATTGTCAAGAAAAATTGACCACGACTAATTTACAACAGTGTCAGCACTTAATTGTCAAGTCAACATTTTTGATTTTTTTCATGTCTATAGAAGTATGAATGTAAAGTGAACAATAAAAAGCTACAGAAGAAACCTCGCCTATGTGAAACAGAAGGGCAAAGCCAATTATTGGACATAATTGGAGTTGTTGCTTACTGTAATTTTCTGCTCTAAAATTCGTAGAAGTTAACACCGAGCTAATCCACATTATGCACTAACATTAATTACGACCTTCTGTAGAATTTAAAGTTCTATTTTGCACATTTCTTCACTAAGACTTGGAAACATTTGTACTTATTGAAGTTTTAAAAAAAGAAACCTTCTAGGAACCTATAAATTCAAACAGTAACAATGTGTGTGACTTACTAAACACAATTTTCTGTTCATATTTCGATTGTAAAAGTATTTCTTCCTTCATACCTTCACTACCCGGATCTGTCTTTAACTTGGCAACTCGGTGCAAGTTGTTCGTGATCACAAATTGTTCACGAGCAGTTTAAGCAGCAAGACAGAGTCTTCCTGAACTCTCAACCTTAAGATCTCCCCATCTTAATCAAGCTTAAAGCTATCCCATATCTTCTCTTCCAAATTGTACTTCTACAACTAAAAGCTTAAGATGTTATTTAACTTCAATCTCTTAACACATTGGTGCACAATTTTTATAAACAGATAGTCGTGCTCACAAGTCACAAATAGTTGCTAAACTTCAAAATGTCAATATCTATCTAGTACCTAAACTTTATAATGTCTACCCCATAGTCTATTCGTC